>NC_079164.1:34299662-34469662 GCF_947568905.1 Ostrea edulis
ATTTTTTTTTTGGCCTAATATAGATTTTGAATGTTAATTAAGAAATCGATTTCATTTTTGAACTGTGCATTAGTGCTTCATGGAAAGTATTCCAGCATTAAGCATCACAATTCATATGTATTTTCACAAATGAATTTATGTCTTATACTGTATACCAAGTTATTTTTGACCCGTGTTTTTTTTTTCCGCCATTCTATCCTTCCAAACGACCTCACCCACTTTGAATTCGCCCTGACACAGTTGTGTAAAGAGATTGATAAGAGAGAAAATGGTTTCACCTTTTGGTTTAAATTGCCTACTGACTACCTGTGTGAAAGGGATAAAACTAAATGGGGGCAGATGTTTCCCTGTATACACTATTTACATTCTACTTTCATTTCTGTCAGGATTTTTAGCTGTTAAAATAGGCATCCAGATTCATAATGTGTATTGTTTACAGCACAGTCACTGGGAAATGGCTATAATCACTGTTTGCAAAAATATCAAAGGCATAAAATATTGGATGTGAAAATATTTTTCAATGTTTGCCATACATAATTTCAAGGTTGATTTATTGTGTGCATTATAGGAAGAGAAAAAGCCCGAAGAAGAGTCCCAGTAAATCAGTGTCGGACAGTCGTGCTGGGGCAGGGTCCAATTATAAGAGTAAAGAGTACATCTCCAGTTCAGGGGATTCATCAGGGTCGGACAGCGACGATAAACCTCTCAAAAAGAAAGCCAAAAAGGAGGATAGTTCCAAGGAAAAGAAGAAAAAGAAGAAAGAAAAGGGCGAGGAGAAAAAGAGAAAGTCTAAACGGCAGAACAAAGGGAGTGAAAGTGAAAGCAGTGTGGGAGAGGTAAGGTTTTCATACCATAAAGTGAAAGTAGGGTGAGATATATAGGTTTGTTACTATATAGTGAAAGTTAAAACAGGATATGAGAGATGAGGTTGGAATTTTGTTAAACATTCTGGTTATATCAGGTGTAAACTATAAGATTAGCTTTGATTTTATTAATTCATAATTCAAGAGGGAAACGGTGTTGGAGAAGTGAGAGTTGAATGATTCTATAAAGTGAAAGCAGAGTGTAAAAGCTAAGAGAATGTCTAGGGATATTGGTATTATAACAAATCACAAGATTAAGAAATATTTGTACCATCAAAAACTTCACAGGGCATGATTGCATGTAAAACAAAAAATAAATAGATTGCTGAATTTTTGTGGGAGGAAAGCATGTTTCTAGTCTAGCATTGCCAATATTACTGGAATGGTAATGTGGGAAAAAGAAAGTAAGATTTCCTGAATAGAGAAAGAATTTGTTTTTGTAATTTCATAGATATATGATTTATTGATATATGTACATGTATGTATGATTGTTCATCTTGAAATTTGGCTCAGATGAATTTAAATAATTCAGATAATCTTGCATTTCTGATGTTTTCATTGGTTTTTATCTTTTCAGCTCCCAGATGATGAAGAAATCCTGGACACGCCCACACCATCAGAAAAATCAGCTTCTGATTCGGACTAATGTGCACTATGTGAGAGGAATCATTTGTTTGAAACACATTATCATGAAATCATTTGACTGGGGGAACTTTGTGTTGAAAATCACGATTCTTGTGAGACAGTGAAAGCCAAGTCCTGTGTGGTTGATGATGAACAAAAAACATTTGGTAAAATGTTATTAAAGCAAAATGAATATGATATTAAACACTGTATTTTAATATTAATTAAAGATTGTTCAAGCAGGAGTCATTTCCCAATGTGACTAAAAACTGAAGTACGGTATGTTGTAATATCTTTTTACAATGTGAATTAAAATGAGAAAATGTTTTCATTCTTTGTGTTTTTCATATTTTTTGGTAAGCTTATGAAGGAAATCTGAGTGTTTAATTGGTTGAAGTGGTCTATATGGGCAACATTTATGCATCAACTGTTCGCAATTTTCAATATTTGCAATTTGTTCAGGAACTCTAAAATTGCAGGAAAAAGTAAAGTATAATCAGGAATACCCTTACACATTTGACCTTGAAAATTTGAGAGGCATGTATGAAGGGGAATTCCCACGTTTGAAATGGTTTTATTAGCTCACCTGAGCCAAAGGCTCAAGTGAGCTTTTCTGATCACATTTTGTCTGGCGTCCGTCTGTCTGTAAACTTTTCACATTTTCATCTTCTTCTCATGAACCACTGGGCCAATTTCAACCAAACATGGCCAAAAGCATCCTTGAGTGAAGGGCTTTCAAGTTTGTTCAAATGAAGGGCCATGTCCCTTTCAAAGGGGAGATAATCGCAAAAATAGGGTGGGGTCATTTAAAAATCTTCTTCTCAAGAACCACTGGGTCAGAAGAGCTGAAATTTACCTGAAAGCTTCCTGACATACTGCAGATTCAAGTTTGTTCAAATCATGGCCCCCGGTGGTAGGATGGGGCCACAAGGGGGGATCAAAGTTTTACATACAAATATATAGGGAAAAACTTTAAAAATCTTCTTCTCAAGAACCACTAAGCCAGAAAAGCTGAGATTTACATGAAAGCTTCCTGACATAATGCAGATTCAAGTTTGTTCAAATCATGGGCCCCTGGGGTTGGATGGGGCCACAATAGGGGATCAAAGTTTTACATACAAATATATAGGAAAAAACTTTAAAAATCTTCTTCTCAAGAACCACTGAGCCAGAAAAGCTGATTTTTACATGAAAACTTTCTTGCATAGTGCAGATTCAAGTTTGTTTAAGTAAAACCATGACTCCTGATGTATGTTGGAGCCACATTAAGGGATAAAATTTTTACATTCGAATATACAGGTAATTTTAAAAAATCTTTGAAAATTGTCTTCTCAAGATAAGGAAGGTACATAAGCATCAAGTGTTCAATATTGGGTAAAGTAAGTAGCTAAAATAAACCATAAAATGACATTTTGACAACTGATTTTACCCTATTTTAATTAATACATATGTGTTATACTTGCAGGAAGCATGCATGATGCCATTTTGAAAATTTCTTATCATAATTTTGCCCCCCTTCAAAGAAGGGGCATATTGCTTTGCACCTGTCTGTCGGTAGACCACATGTTGTCTGCTTAATATCTTGAGAACCATTCACTTTATCGTAATGATATTTCATATGTGGGTTGGTTATGAGTTGAAGAGGACCCCTATTGTTTTTCAGGTCAAAAGGTCAAGGGTCAATTTACTCTTGACATAGAAATATAATGTCCACTCAATATCTTGAGAACCCTTTGCTTGACAGTTATCAAACTTGGTACACTGGTACATCCTAAGGAGTAGATGACCCCTATTGATTTTGAGGTCACATGGTCAAATGTCAAACTGGACATAAGAATATACTGTCTGTTCAATATCTTCAGAACCCTGTGCTTGACAGACATCAAACTTGGTACACTGGTACATCTTGAGGAGAAGATGACCCCTAATGATTTTGAGGTCAAGGGTCAAACTGGACATAGGAATATACTGTCCATTCAATATCTTGAGAACCCTTTGCTTGACAGATATCAAACTTGGCACACTGGTATATCTTCAGGAGAAGATGCCCCCTATTGATTTTGAGGTCAAGGGTCAAACTGGACGTTGGAATATACTGTCTGCTCAATATCTTGAGAACCCTTTGTTTGACAGAAATCAAACATGATACACTGGTACATCTTCAGGAGAAGATGACCCCTATTGATTTTGAGATCACATGGTCAAGGGTCAAACAGGACATAGTAATATACTGTCCACACAATATTTTGATAACCCTTTGCTTGACAAACATCAAACTTAGTACACTGGTATATCTTCAGGAGAAGATGACTCCTATTGATTTTGAGGTCACACGGTCAAAGGTCAATGGTTGAACTGGACATAGTAGTATATTGTCTCCTATATTTTAAGAATTATTTGCTTGATAGACACCAAACTTGGTAGACTGGTACAGCATAAGGAGTAGATGACCCCTATTGATTTTTAGGTCACATTGTCAATCCACTCTTGACATAGGAAGATATTGTTTGCTCAATATTTTGAATTGATGATGCTACTATCAATTAAATGATGTGTGTGTATAACCCTTTTCAATTTTGCACCATGGGGGGCATATGTGTTTTACAAACATCTCTTGTTTAAATATCGAGCCCAAACTTATTAGACTTTTTAAAATTTGAGAAACGATAAGTACGTAAATTAAGAACTGGAATTTATCTGGAAAATTAGAGTCAGGAGAAAAATTTAGGGTTGTCGGGTAACCAGAAACACACTTCCTTTTTTTTTTTGGCCCAACAGGTGAAATGCCTGCCAGGGTATAAAGATACTGGGTTGATGTCTTCAAGGTGTGATGACATTTAAAGAGGGTAGAATGTGGTGGTCAGATGGGTTTGATTACCGGTGGCGAGATAGCTCAGTTTATGGCTAGACCATCTGACTGGAATTCAAGGGGCTGGGGTTGGAATCCTGGTCTGGTTGGTTACATTTTATCCCTTCCTGTTAATAATAAATAATAATAAATTTATTTTGTAAAGCGTAAAATCCATATTGCTCTAAACACTATTTAAATAACAATGAAATAAGTAAAATAAGTTGTATAAGAACAAATGACTAGTATGTGAAGATAAGGGAGTCCGTTATGATTGCACAACATAGTAATCTTGACTTAGATTTCATCTGCACAGACTAGTTGTAATGAATTGAAAACAGATGAGTCTTTAGTTTAGATTTAAAGATACAGAGACTAGCAGTAGTTCTATCATATGGTAGAGTATTCCACAGTTTAGGGCCAGCCACACTAAAAGCTGGAGTTTGAATCACAGATGAGGTGGTAAATGGCACTTGTAGTACATTTGGTGCCGTTGAGCACCCTGGACTTGCAGTTGAAAGTCCTGCCAAGACCAAAAGAATCTGGTTTGATGTCTTCTAATAAAAGTATGAAAACATTTAAAGAGGGAGGAATGTTACAGTAATGGTCAGCTAGGTTCGATCGCCGGTGGCCAGATACATGTAGCTCAGAGATTAAAGTGGGTATGTGTTAGTTGCATTTTCTCCCTTCCTGTTACACGTGTAAGGTTGTTAATGTTATAGAAAAATTGCTTACAGACTTTGATATTCCAATGTCCATGTATATGCGGTGAATTGTCAGATTTTGCCAATACATAACATCCATCAATAGTTTCATCATTCATTTCCAGAGAGAAAGACTGCCGCTTTCTGAGAGGAAGAAAAGGAAATCAAAATCTAAGAAAGATCCAAATGCTCCGAAGAAGCCACTATCTGCTTATGTCCTGTGGTTGAATGCTAACAGAAAGGAAATGATGAAGGAAAACCCAGAAAAAAGCATTACAAGTCTTGTAAGAAGAGCTGGGGAACTCTGGAAGCAGCTAGAGGATAAAACAGTAAGTCTGATGGGAGGAACCAAGCTTAGACAGCAGAAACAATGCCCACAGGCCACTGTGTCTGCATGATTTGCCTGGCTTAGTCTTAGGAAATGAATCTCAAACATTCTGGAACCAGGGTTTATTGTCCATATTGGAATAGGAGAATTTCGAACCATTGTTAAAAACGCTCTTTGAAATTGTTGAGTGTAGCGAAAAACAGCAAAACAAAAAAATTTCAAAGCATGTTAAATCTGGGACCAAGTCAATGCACTTGGAAAAAAAATTTATTAACCTTATTAAGGTAGGTAAATACTATTAGAAATTTCTGTCAATCAAATTTTTTTTCATTTAAATAACTTTAACAACTCATAAACTAACTAGAAAACTCATATTAGACATACCTTTGCGGGTTTATTTTTATACTATGTGCTACAGAGCACATATACCCCCAAATGCAAAAGCCAAGTTTTAACACAAGAATGCATGATCTCATGTTTTATTAAAATATGCACCAAAGCACATCATATTAAGCTATAATATATAAAAACCAATAGCTATTCATTTACTGAGAGAATTTTTAAAGATATTCAATTGAAAACATACACAATTGCTGTTTAATCTGCTCACATTCTTCAGAAAAAAATCACAGAATATCGCAGTTTTGAAAAATTCTCAAAATCTAAATTGTTTACATGCCAGTTTTTCTTTAAAAATATTTAGAATTATATCTAAGGTTAACAGAAAAACATATTTTACCATAGTTGACCTGAGATATTTTGCAAAATGGTCTCGTGAATACGTAAACCCCCATTTTTAAATTTAAGTTTTACAACTATTCTTTGCACACTTTGAAAAAAGTAAATTGTAACAGCAAATACAGTCTTAAAATCAAGATTAACAGAATATGACAATATATATATGTGTAAAACATACTGAAGATTTTGTCCTACCAGACAATTAGAACACGAGGAGTGGTGGGTGGGGGGTGTGTGGGGCACCCCCACTCTTTCCTTTTTCTCACAATTTTTTTGGTGTGTGTGTTATTCTTTTTTTTGGCTATCAATCATATCATACATAAAAATACATACATTCTATCTCATACTTATAGAAAAAATAAATATAGTGTAACATATATGTATATTCTAGCAACTACAGCTCATGTACAAATATTTTTGTTTCTTGAAAGTACTTGTGAAGAAGAGTTCAAGTATTCAACAACTTTGCTGATGATTTTCTGAGGATTTATAATTCTGGGTTTCTTTGAACCAAACACAAACTCACTAAATACTGTTTGAATTCCACTGTGAGGGTCACGCCTATGTATGATTTTTAACTTGTTCAGGCTTAGATTGCAAGCTATGAGCCTTTTAGAGATCAATGTAGATATGACATTGCTTTGTACCATTGGAGCTAGTGAGGACTTGACACTATAATAATTCATGGTAAATATATCTGAAGATTCACATTTGAATGCTAAATTTGACTCGTACAGTTCTCGTAAACTACAAACATCAGACAAAGAAGTTATAACTGGAACTTTCTAGTCGGTGTTTAAAATTTAAAACCGGATACGTAAAAGCACTGACTTTTCTTAACTCACTTTACAAAAAACAAATTTTGCACAGCCCGGTCAATTTTCTTGAAGCTTTAAAAATGATAGATAATTATTCAAACTTTGATATTTGATGATGACATCACTTCCGGGTGTGAGATTTGGGTAATTATAAGGGCTTGTCTCTGTGAGAGACCCTACAATGATTATAGACTGTCTGTCCCTCCGATCGTCCGTCCAATTTCATTTGTCTTGAACAATATTCCTTTCCCTTGACCAAGTCTGGCCAAAGCTTTACTTATAGATTGCCCATGGCACTGGTATTAAACTGATGATAGTAACGATCGTTACTATCACTCCAAGATGGTGGAAGGTATTTCCGGAAAGACCACGTTTACTTATTATATCTATTTGTATTGTTTATTTGTGAATGATATGTTGGTAAGAAATATCATACACTAGCAACAATTACGATCAGGTGTTATTTTATCTTTTATACGGCTCATATAAACAGAAAATTCGTCGTTGAAAAAACAACGAGGATGATAGTAACGAAAGTTCTTACGTTACTATCATCATTCACTTCCGTTACTATCATCCTCGCTGTTTTTTCTAAAGTGTTATCCTTTCCACCTACAGTCACCACATTATACACATGGACTACCCACAGGACGAAGATGTTCCCTATCGAATTTTGGGTCCAAAAGTCAAGTGCACTGGACATCGAAGTTGCAATATGGTTTCTGGGCTCCAAAGTGTTATCCTTTCCACCTACAGTCACCATATCATATCATACATATGGACTACCCATGGGAATCGAATTTGGGGTCAAAAGGTCAAAGGTCAAACACACTGGACATCGAAGTTGCAATATGGTTTCTGGGCTCCAAAGTGTTATCCTTTCCACCTACAGTCACCATATCATACATATGGACTACCCATGGGACAAAGATCTTCCCTATCGAATTTGGGGTCAAAAGGTCTAAGGTCAAGCACACTGGACATCGAAGTAGCATTATTGTTTCTGGGCTCTAAATCATTATCCTTTCCACCTACAGTCACCATATCATACATATGGATTACCCATGGGATGAAGGTGTTCCCTATTCAATTTTGGGTCACAAGGTCAAAGTTCAAGCACACTCCTAGGGAAGAGACTACCCAAGGTTTTGTCATGCCCTTTCTTTTTTACACTCAGGAAAGAGGTAATTTATACCTAACCTATTAACAACACTCTTTTAGAGATTGGGGTAAGTGGGGGTATTCTTAGTGAGCACAGTACCTCTTGTTATTTCTATCAAAAATAGCTTCGTATTACTTACTATTAAATATACACCATTATTTTTAAACACTTGCACATAAATGAGTATGCATTCTATAATTATTTGATTTAAAAAAATCCTATAATTTTATTAAAACCTTCTGAAAGTTTTATATAAATATATAGAATATAAGAGTTACCTCATTTACATAAATAAACAGAATTATGAATTGAAAAAAAAAATTGAATGTGGTAGGGCCTGAGAAACTATTGATTGATTTTTTTTTAGCCCTAATAATTCCCTACACTAATGGAAATCAAAGTACCAGAATTTTTGTTTTATTTAAACAATAAAATGCTTTCTTTGTTGTTTAATCAGGTGATGAAGGTAGCTAGCATTGCAGAAAAAATTCATAAGTTATGTAAATTTTTTCTGCAATGACTGCTACCTTCATCACCTGAGGAAACAATAAAGAAAGACATTTTATTGTTTAAATTTATATTCTTTATGTCCCCCCTTCAAAGAAGAGGGGCATATTGCTTTGCACCTGTCGGTCGGTTGGTAGACCACATGTTGTCTGCTCAATATCTGGAGAACCATTCACTTTATCTTAATGATATTTCATATGTGGGTTGGTTATGAGTAGAAGAGGACACCTATTGTTTTTCAGGTGAAAAGGTCAAAGGTCAGGGGTCAATCTACTCTGGACTTAGGAAGCCATTGTCCGCTCAATATCTTGAGAACCCTCTGCTTGACAGACATCAAACTTCATACACTGGTACATCCTAAGGAGTAGATGATCCCTATTAATTTTGAGGTCACATGGTCAAGGGTCAAACTGGGCATAGGAATATACTGACCACTCAATGTCTAGAGAACCCTTTGCTTGATAGACATCAAACTTGGTATACTGGTACATGTTCTGGTGAAGATGACCCCTATTGATTTTTAGGTCAAAGGTCAAGGGTTAAACTGGACATAGTAATATATTGTTTCCTATATTTTAAGAATTGATTGCTTGATTGGCACCAAACTTGGTACACTAGTACAGCATAAGGAGTAGATGAGCCCTGTTGATTTTTAGGTCACATGGTCAATCCACTCTTGACATCAGAAGATATTGTCTGCTCAATATTTTGAATTGGTGATATTACTATCAATTAAATGATGCATGTGTATAACCCTTTTCAATTTTGCACCATGGGGGCATATATGTTTTACAAACATCTCTTGTTTACTTTGTTTTGCCATTGCATAATAACCCCCTCTTGCAAGAGCTTTAGAATTCCATTCATGATAAAATGCTACATGCATGTATCTGCTAAGTTTGATTGAAATTAGCTCAGGAGTTCTAAGGGAGTCATGTGAATAATAGGACACCTATGATTAGTAAAACTTCACAGAAGCAGCCTTTTGTCTCCAATAGCTATTTGAAAGTAAATGCACATTGTATATTATTGACTACAAAGGTGTGATGTATAATATGCATAATTTGTGATGAGCTTGAAGAAAGTATTTGATGTATGATTTCACTAGGAGTGGAATGAGAAAGCTGCAGAGGCAAAGAAAGCTTACGAGAAGGCTATGGAGGAATACAGGAGTAATGCAGCAAAACAGGAGGCCGGATTGTTGGATGACAACGAGGAATCGGCAAAGTAAGTCATAAAAGAAATAGACATGGAATACTGCCTATTATTTGTATTCTCATCAATCATGGCATGCATCAGAACTTCTGGACACATGCAATAGAGGTCAAGAGTGTGGCTTTTTCCTCTTTTGAGAGGAAATCGTCTGATTGGCATGCATTAGAACTTCTGGACACATGCAATAGAGTTGTTCTGTTGAGGTTTTCTCTCTTATAGAATAACTCCAATGATGATAGAATACTTCTCCATTTTTTTAATATAATTTTTCTTCTCTTTGGCAGCTAATTAAAAGGTTTATTTGGCCTCAGAAGTTTAGGTCTGTAGGTTGAAATAAAACTACAGTATGAAGTTCCTGTTGAAACTCATAAGCTTATGTGGTCAATCTCCAGTGTGAGCTATTACTGTGATTCAGGCTGTGGAAAGCCCTTGAGCTTGTCTTTGAGTGAATTTCCAGAATAAGCATTGGTGGCAAATTTTGTATGTAAAGAAATTGGTTTCATTTTTGAACTGTGTAGTAGCAGTTAATGAAAAGTATGCAAGCATGAAACATCACAATTCATACCCTCTTGTATTTTGAAAAATGAAATTTATGTCTTATTTTGTATACAGAGTTATTTTTAACCCATACTTATGTTGTTTTTTCCCCCCACTGTTCTACCCTTCCAAATGGTCCCTTCCCATTTTAAAATTTGACCTAACACAGTTGTGTTAATCAAGAGAGGAATAAGAAAGAAACAGTTTCATTCTTTGTTAGCCGAGTTGCGTAGCAAATCTCGGCTTTTGAATTGGCGAAGGATGGGTGTCCAGTCGGACGGGTGGATGGGCGGCATCCAGAATTAACTTGTCCGGTCTCTAACTTTCATACTTTTTGGTGCATCTTTGTGAGACTTACATAACATGATCACATCCAAAAGAGGAAGGTTACTATTTATTTTGAGGTCAAAAGGTTAAATGTCAAGGTCACTTTGTCAATAAATGCCATAGATTTGAGCTTGTCTGGTCTCTAACTTTCATACTACTAGAGGCATCTTTGTGAAACTTACATATCATGATCACATCCAAAAGAAGATGGTTCCTATTTATTTTGAGGTCAAAAGGACAAAGGTCAAGGTCTCTTTGTCAGTAAATGCCATAGATTTGAGCTTGTCCGGTCCCTAACTTTCTTACTACTTGGTGCACCTTTGTCAGACTTATATATTTTGATCACATCCAAAAGAGGAAGGTTCCTATGTATTTTGAGGTCAAAAGGTCAAAGGTCAAGGTATCTTTTCACTATATACTGTAGATTTGAGCTTGCCTCTAACTTTTATACATGTATTTGCTGGTGCATGTTTATCAAACTTCAAATCCTGATGACATTCAAGATTCATGTTGCTTTTGAAATCCAAAGGCCAAAGGTCAAGGTCATTATCACACTAAATACCTATTACGGCCATTCAAAGCTTCATACTTATAAACTATATTAAATAAGTGCATGTTTTTACTCTGTGAATGCAAGCGTGCATAATGTTATCAAAAATGTTCACCTTCACATTCACAAATTAGGGTCATTCCAATGAACACATTCCAAACTGCAACTCAGTTTTAGCAATTTTTTTAAATTCGTCTACTGACAATGACGACAAAGAAGACGAAACAAAATGGGGGTATTACCCTGTGTACAGTATCATTGCTGTCAGAATTTCTAGCTGTTAAAATAGGCATACTGTATTTATTCAGATTCATATGCGTATTGTTTTCAGCATGCTCAGGAGATATTGTCTAGCATCATAGTTTGTAAAAATATCAAGGGCAAAAATATTGGAGATGTAAATATTTTCTAATGTTTGGCACTTGTAATTTCAAGGTTGCAGATGTATTGTGTGTATTATAGGAAGAGAAAGAGCCCCAAGAAGAGTCCCATGAGTAAATCAGTGTCAGACAGTCGTGCTGGGCCAGGGTCCAATTATGAGAGGAAAAATTATATCTCCAGTTCGGGGGATTCATCAGGGTCGGACAGCAACGACAACTTACCTCTCAAAAAGAAATCCAAAAAGGAGGATATTTCCAAGGAAAAGAAGAAAGAAAAAGGCGAGGATAAAAAGAGAAAGTCTAAACAATAGAATAAAGGGAGTGAAAGGGAAAGCAGCATGGGAGAGGTAAAGTTTTTATCCTATGAATTGAAATTATAAGTTGGGTGAGAGATAGGTTGTTACTTCAGTGTATATAGTGAAAGTTAAAACAGGGTGTGAGAGATGAGGTTGGAATTGTGTTGAATATTCTGGTTATATCAGGTGTAAACTACAAGATAATTTAAGGTTTGGTTTTATTGATTTATAATTGAAGAAGAAACAGTGTGGGAGAAGTAAGAGTTGAATGATTCCATAAAGTGAAAGCAGTGTGGGAGAAGTAAGAGTTGAATGATTCCATAAAGTGAAAGCAGTGTGGGAGAAGTAAGAGTTGAATAATTCCATAAAGTGAAAGCAGTGTGTAAAAGCAGAGAGTGTCTAGGGATATATCTCTATTTTAACAAATGATTACATGTAAAACAAAGAATAGATAGATTGCTGAATCTTTGTTGGAGGAAAGCATGTTCCTATATATAGTCTAACAAAATTGCCATCACCCAGGGATTGGTAATATAGAAAAGAAAAAAGAAAGTAGAATTTCTTGTATTAGAGGAAGAATTTGTTACTGTATGTAATTTTATAGATAATATGATTTATTGATATATGTTTGTATGTATGATTGTTCATCTTGAAATTTGACTCAGATGAATTTAAATCATTCTGATAATGAATTTATTAAACTTGCATTTCTGATGTTTTCATTGGTTTATCTTTTCAGCTCCCAGATGATGAGGAAATCCTGGACACGCCCACACCATCAGAAAAATCAGCATTGGATTCGGACTAATGTGCACTATGTGAGAGGAATCATTTGTTTGATACACATTATGAAATCATTTGACTGGGAGAACTTTGTGTTGAAAATCACGGTTCTTGTGAGACAATGAAAGCCAAGTCCTGTGTGGTTGATGATGAACAAAAAACATTTGGTAAAATGTTATTAAAGCAAAATGAATCTGATATTAAACACTGTGTTTTAATATTAATTCAAGATTGTTCAAGCAAGAGTCACTTCCAAATTTGACTGAAAGCTGAAGTACAATATGTTGTAATATCTTTTTACAATGTGAATAAAATGAGAAAGTGTTTTCATTCTTTGTGTTTTTCATATTTTTAGGTATGCTTAATTATGATGGAAATCTGAATGTTTTATCTGTGAAGTGGTCTATATAGGCAACATTTACTCATCAAATTTGTTCAGAATTTTAAATATTTACAATTGCCCAGAACAGCTGTCGGGGGGTGGGGGTTGTAGTCATTCCTCATGCTATGGTAGAATCTGACTAAAATTGCAGGAAACTGTAAAGTTACAATCAGGAATGAGCTTGCACATTTGACCTTGAACATTTGATGTAAAATGTATGATATAAGTTCAATGTGTTAAGTTGCACCAATGTACCACTCTCAATGGACTTACTTCATACAGTGTGGACCCTTACAACAGTCTCCAGATCACGTTTTACAGAGTTATAGTGATGTCACATTGAGTCTTGATAAGAGTAAACATCATCTGAACCACACGTCTTCGTTGGGCGAGATGACAAAAAAGTACCTCCATGCAGTGGCAAACCTGAGGCAGACTTGAAAGTGCAAAAAATGCTGATATGATCCAATGGTTTGTGGAATTGATCTTCACAAAGTCTGAGGTGAGTTGTGGAACGTTGCATTGTCTTGGCATTACAATGGCCATAGTGAGGTTCCTGTGATGTGCCTAAAAAGTGTCTAAGGAAAAAAGTATAAAAAATTATATGATGAAGTATAACTTGTTTTTGTGAGTAATGTCTTATTTTTCACCGCTCACTAGTGACCTCTCACGTTCACCGCAAATGTTTCTCATAGAAAGTAATTACAGCATTAAAAATTTACAATTTCGATAATATTATTAAATCAAATGCCATCTGACGCGTTTCATACTGAAAAGGTGAAGATAGGAAACAGTTATCAATATAACTTCTATTAGGAATACAAAATAGAGAGCTGGGCAAACCCGGACCCCTGGATATATCAGAGGTGGTATCAGGTGCCTAGGAGGAGTAAGTATCCCTTGTCGTTCGATCACACGTGCCGTGACACTTATCTTGATCAGGTGAACGGAGTTATTCGGAGTCAAAATCAGTGTGCAAAGAACGGCCTGAAATCGGTATGAAACATGACAGGCAGTATTTGACCCAATGATAGGTTGTATTGAATAAATGATTTCTTCTTTTTTTTTTCGTCATTACAACCTATCATTGGGTCAAATGCTGTCTGACATGTTTCATACGGATTGTAGGCCGTTCTTGGCACACTGACTTTGACTACAGATAACTCCGTTTACCTGATCAGGATATAGGGCTCGCGGCGGGTATGACCGGTCGACAGGGGATGCTTACTCCACCTAGGCACCTGATCCCACCTCTGGTGTGTCCAGGGATCCGTGTTTGCCCAACTATCTATTTTGTTTTGTCTATAGGAGTTATGAGATTGATCCTGGTTCAATTCTAAAACCAGGGCATAGTTTACAATGACGTAAGAAGAATGAGGAAGGTTGATCTAAATTCTTTGGGTGTTCCTTTGCAAATATCATAAATCAGTCATTAAGAGGTCCAAAGCTACTCCATTATCGTCTTGTCAGTGTTCATATTGAAATTCTAGCATGTTTGTTAGGGACTCTATTTCATTATTACAAATGTTATGAAATGATACTAACTTTGTTCAATTTCATAACTTTGATAAAGACCCCCGTGATGTACAATAGGTGGGATCAGGTGGATGTGAGGAGTAATCATTCCCCACCGACCGGACACACCTGCCATGAGCCCTATGTCTTGACAAGTTAAACGGAGTAATCTGTAGTCAAAATCAGTGGAGAATGATGTGTTTGTAGGGCATAATTAGATGCCACTGGTTTACCTGATTCCACCTTATTTTCATTTTGTTGGTTCAAATCTAGTATTGTCCCAGGAGAAAAAAAAATGTTATTATTGGTCGCTGAAGCATTTCATGTTAATAAAATACAGCAAGGTGTTGATCAGATGCCTCGCCCCCGTGTCATTTGAAATATTATAGGGATGGTAAATTAAAAAAAAAAAACATGATAGAAATGTAGCACAAAGTCTAAATACATGTAGCTACGAAAAGAATATCACGTAAGATTATGTCGCCATTCATGTTAACCATTATATATCTAATAAACATATTAAGAAAATCCTCAGAATTGAACGGGGAAACTTGCATGAAGAAAGGTGATATTTCCTGTAATTGCTGTGTTTTGTACGAAGTTGTGTTGTTTTCAGAGATCATTGTTTTGGGGGGTTTTTTTTCGTCATAACTGATTTTTTATTGAATAATGATCAATCCACAACTTTCGCTATCAGTAAAATTATTATTTATGCATATAAACTAGTAAAATTTAATACTTCCTAGTGCAAATACCACATATTAGAAATGTACATGTTAACCTGAAGACAGATCGACCATTTACTTATATATTTTATTTATCTAACAATGAATATTTTCATTCATGTATCGATTGGATATATCCCTGTGAACTAGAGATAAAAGACACCATGGATACCTCAACATCTACTTCGTACTTAGATATCGTATTGAAAATGGATATTAACGACAATCAAACAACTCAACTTTATGACAAACCGGATGATTTCAACTTCTCCGTCGTCAACTTCCTATTTTTGTGCAAAAACATTCCATTATCACCTGCATATGTTGTTTATATATCTCAATTGATTTGATACGCAAGAGTTTGTTCTTCGTATGAGCAGTTTTAAATCGAGGTAGGCTACTGAGAAACAAGTTTTTGTTAGAAGGGTTTTAGCAGTCTCGTTTAAAGGTAGCATTTCGCAAATTCTTTGGTCCCTATGATAATCTAGTTTGTCATTATAACCCACCATCGGGTCAAATGCTGTCTGACATGTTGAAAATTCATACCGATTTGTAGGCCGTTATTGGCACGCTGATTTGACGACGGATTATTCTATTCACCTGATCAAGGTATAGGACTCGAGGTGGGTGTGAACAGTCGACAAGGGATGCGTACTCCTCCGGAGCATCTGATCCCACATGTGGTATATCCAGGGGTCCGTAATCGCCCAACTCTCTATTTTGTTTTCCTTATAGGAGTTGCGAGATTGATCACTGCTCCTTTTCATCATCTTTCATAATTCTACCTTAACTAATTTCAAGTGAACAAAAATAATTTTGAAGAGAAACTTTTATTTTTTAATTACGAAATTGTACACATGGCATGGTACGACAAAAACGAAACTAACAACATCAATTGTAATGAATATCCAGCCCTATTCCATTGTCTTTGATTTCAATAATATACGTTGCATTACGATGTTAGTTTCAGGATATACAACTTTCAAGTTCATTGATGTAAGTTGAAGTTCAATGTTTTGAGTTGCACCAATGTGCCACCCTCAATGGACTTACTTCATACAGCAATCCTTTTTAACAGTCTCCACATCACGGTTTGGTTATAATGATGTCACTCTGAGTCTTGATATACGTAAATATCACGCAGACCACACGTCTTTGTTGGGCGAGATGACAAAAGAGTACCTCCATACAGCGGCAAATCTGAAGCGGACTTGAAAGTGCAAGCAATGCTGATATGATCCAATGGTTTGTGGAATATATCTTCACTAAGTCTGAGCTGAGTTGAGTTGAGTTGTGGAACATTGCATTGTCTTGGCATTACGATGGCCATATTAAGGTTCCTGTGCTGTTGTGACTGAAATTTGTCTACGGAAAAAAGGTTCACTCTATCTACTTTTATAGTGAAGTATAACGTGTTTTGTGAGTAATATTTTATTTTTCACCGTTCACTAGTGACCTTTCATGCCTACAGCAAATGTCTATCACAGCAAGTAATTACAGGATTAAAAAGTTCTAACAATGTCGATAATGTTATTAAATCCAATACCGTCTGACACGTTTCGTAATTGAAAAGGTAAAGATAACAATGATCAATATAATATCTCCTATAAGGAATACAAAATAGAGAGCTGGGGAAAAACGGATCTCTAGATATACATGTACCAGAGGTGGGATCATATGCCTAGGAGGGGTAAGCATCCCTTGTCGACCGGTCACACTCGCCGTGAGTCCTATATCTTGATCAGGTTTATGGAGTAATCGGTAGTCAGTGTGGCAGGAACGCCACAAGAATTGTTATGAAACACGTCAGACAGCATTTGTACCGATTGTTAAGCGGTTCTTTACATCCTCACGATAGATTAAAAGACTAGACTTTTTGTCATCATAGACGTTTGCTTCTTCGACAATAATGGAAAACGGAAATATTTATATCTAGTTATCAGCAATTGAAAACAAAATCCATGTGTTAAACATTACTCTGATGATACCCACTGGTACTATGAAGTTGAAATAAAAAATATGCTAGAGTTCGTCACTGACGATATCTTCGTAGTCTTTGATGATATGGTCCTTACTCTGTTGGAATTACGATGGGCACGAATTGTGTTCCTTTGTTAGCTGACCTGTTTTTATATTCTTATCAAGCATACTTTATTGAGAAGCTTCTACACGAAAACAACTTCTTGCTCTGGCCTTCAGCTCGACACTTAGATATTTCGACGAAATTATTTCCATTAGCAATAATCATTTTTATTCATATATTCATCTGTTGAAATTCCCATGGGCACGAATTGTGCTCCTTTGTTAGCTGACCTGTTTTTATATTCATATAAGGCAGAATCTATTCAAAAACTTCTACGCGAGAAGAAAAAATCCCTTGCTGTAGCCTTCATTTCGACATGTAAATATATCGACGACGTTTTGTTTATTAACAATAATAACTTTCATATGTCGATTCGATTGATCCCTGTGAGCTCGAAATAAAAGACACCACATAGTCGTCGACCTCTGCTTCATACTTAGATATTTTATTGAAAGTAGACATTAACGGCAAACTGACAACTCAACTGTATGACAAACGGGATGATTTCAGCCTCTCCATCGTCAACTTCCCATATTTATGTAGCAATATTCCATTGTCACCTGCATATGGTGTTTATATCTCTCGATTCGATACGCAAAAGCTTGTTCAGTTTTTAAATCGAGTCAAGCTACTGACAAATAAGTTAATGGTACAGGGGCTTCAACAGTCTCGATTGAAGTCAGCATTTCGCAAATTCTATGATCGTTATAACGATCTAGTTCGTCAATTCAACCTATCATTGGGTCAAATGCTGTCTGACGTGTTTCATACCAATTGTTAGGTCGTTCTTGACACACTGATTTTGACTACGGATAACTCCGTTTACCTGATGATGCTTACTCCTCCGAGGCACCTGATCCCACGTCTGGTGTGTCCAGGGGTCCGTGTTTGCCCAACTATTTACATGTAATATGTATTGCTTACAGGAGTTATGAGATTGATCACTGTTCGTTATCTTCACCTTTCATAGACATTTCAACAGATATGAACATCCAGTAGGTTACAAAAGTCGCCATGACCAGTTGCCATAAGTTGACTGTTTGAAGATACGAGCTTTTTTCTCAGCTTTGATCAGCAGCATTATGTTACAATGTAGCGGGATACCACATTCATGTTTGAAATTTCCAAGTTCACCGTCTGAAAGAAAACTGGGATAATTTTTTACTTGTTTCCACAGGTAACCGATATGTAGTGATAAACAATCAGTCAGTAGTTAAGCTGTATGTTATCATTGTAACTTTGGACATAGGTCCTCAGTACCCCTTGCACGTCGTAAGAGGCGACTTAATAGGGTGATCCTTCTAATGAGACCGCAAAAACAGAGGACGCGTCTCACAGCAGGTGTGGCACGATAAGGATCCCTCCTTGCTCAAAGGCCGTAAGCGCTGAGCATGGTCCTAAATTTTACAGCCTTTCATTGGCAATGATGACGTCTCCATATGAGTGAAATATTCTCGAGAGGGAAGTTAAACAATATACAATCCAATAAAATTGGACAAGTTACTTTACTTTATCGGGACACTTATATATTGAAATGTTACCTCGTAATTTAGACAGGTTGGCCATGTGTGTGTAAAATCTTGCACGAATACGATAGTCCTATTTGTGTGCACCCTTGGAAGTTAAGAAAGCACTGGATAGTCCAGGTTTCGTCAGAGGGTATTGTAACATTGATTATAAAGTCGTACAAGTAGCAATGCCAGCAAGACTATAAGCCATGCACTTCCTTTACTTTTTTATGACCCTTACATTGTATAAAACTGCTACAACTTTCTAGGATCCTATTGATAAATTGTTTATAATTCATTTAAATTTCAGACTTCAACTTTTAATGCATGTTATATCAAAACATAAGAAAGTCAAGGAATTCAGGAATACTACTATTGCATGTCTACATTATTTATCAAATTGTTGAATTCATTTCAAATACTAGCAAAATTATGAATTAGCATTGTTTTAATATACCTCTATTTTAGTGCATATCGTATTTGAATTAATCCAGGAATGAGAATGTTAAAATGAAGAACAATTAGCAATCTTATAACTCCTATAAAGAATACAAAATTAAAATAAGTGCAAACACAGACCCATGGACATACCAGGGGTGAGATCAGGTGCCTAGGAGGTGTAATCATTCCCCGTTGACCGGCCACACCCGCCTTTAGCACGGCATCTCGATCGGGTAAACGGAGTTATCCATAGTCAAAGTCAGTGTGTCAAGCATGGCATCTCGATCGGGTAAACGGAGTTATCCATAGTCAAAGTCAGTGTGTCAAGCATGGCATCTCGATCGGGTAAACGGAGTTATCCATAGTCAGTGTGTCAAGCATGGCATCTCGATCGGGTAAACGGAATAATCAGCATTCAATAGCAGTGTCCAGAACGGTCTCGAAGATAACAGTAACTAATCTCATAACTTCTATAGGGAATACAACATTAAGACCTGGGCATACTAGAAGTAGGATCAGGTGCTTAGGAGGAGTAAACATTAGGACTCGCGGTGGACATGACCGGTCAACAGGAGATGTCTATTTTTCCTTAGCACCTGTTCCCATCTCTGTAGAAATTGAGGTTGTTTTTTTTTTAGATTCAGCTGATATTTTAAATCGGAATATCAACAGGATTATTCCCAGACCTTTTATTCTTTGAATGAATAAATTTTAGATTTTGCATTTTCAAGCATTAAAATTCTTCTTTTGGTTCACATGCGTCCATCAGATTTGAGTGTGTGTGCAATTTGTTTTCAAAATTTTATACAATAATTCTATTTCCAAGAAAATCTATTCTGTAACAAGTAGCAAAAGTATATTCGAATAAACAGGTAGAGTGACAGCTGCGAGGAATGAGGTTACGTCTGGGCTCCACCTACATGTATCTAGCAAAGATTAAGCCCTGACAGATGTAGAAAGAAAATTGTACATGTACATACGATATTTGGTTTGAATAATTATATAGAAAGTGACAACTCAACTGACTATGACAAACGTGATGACTCCAACTTCTCCGTCATCAACTTCTCTCAGCTGACCATTGGATACACAAGAGCATGTTCTGCGAATGATCAGTTTTTAAATGAAGGCAAACTTCTGTTGATTGTACACGGGTATTAACAAGCTCATTTGATTTCAATATTTCTATGGTTGTTATAATGATCTTCTTTGCTACAACCTCTCGTTAGGTCGATTGCTGTCTGACGTCTTTTATATCAACTGTCAGGCGGTTCTGTACATACGTAATGTATTTTGGTACACTGTTTTCCCCTAAAATAGCTCTAAAACTTTATTGTTATATCGGATTTCAAGCATTTCGGTTGAGCATCACTGAAGAGACATTATTTGTCGAAATGCGCATCTGGTGCATCAAAATTGGTACCGTATACGTTTTACATTATGATATTATGACCCCTGGGTCGAGGCCTCTGCTGGTGGACTGTTAGTCCCCGAGGGTCTCTATAGCCCAGTAGCTAAGTACTTCATTACTAGCTTGAAAATACGGATGTATATTTAATTGCTGTGATAAAATTTAGAAATTCATTTCAAAATTAAGGATTATCTCTCTCACGCATAGCTCTTATCCTTAGACGAATTTGACTCCTCTTCACACTGTTTTCCCCTAAAATAGCTCTAAAACTTCATTGTCATTTTGGATTTCAAAAATTTCGGTTGAGCATCACTGAAGAGACATTATTTGTCGAAATGCGCATCTGGTGCATCAAAATTGATACCGTATAAGTTTTACATACATGGTACTTAATTATTTTCCATTTTTTCTTTTGTCCCTTATATACTTATAAAATTTAGAAATTCATTTCAAAATTAAGGATTATCTCCCTCGTGCATAGCTCTTATCCTTCGACGAATTTGACTCCACTCCTTTGGCACGCTGTTTTTGGCTATATTTAGCTCTAAAACTTCATAGTTATTTCGGATTTCAAACATTTCGGTTGAGCATCACTGAAGAGACATTATTTGTCGAAATGCGCATCTGGTGCATCAAAATTGGTACCGTATAAGTTTTACATACTATATATATTAGAAGCTTGTCATATATATGAAAAGTGAAGATAACTCATAACACCTATAAGCAATACAAATTAGAGTGTTGGGCAAACACGGACTCCTGGACACACCAGAGGTGGGAGCAGGTGCCTAGGAGGAGTAGGTATCCATTGTCTACCGGTCACACTCGCCGTCAGCCCTATATCTTAATGATTAATTGATTGAATATTGTCTAACGTCCCTCTCGAGAATCTTTCACTCATATGGAGACGTCACCAAAGTTGCCGGTGAAGGGCTGCAAAACTTAGGCCTATGCTCGGCGCTTACAGCCTTGAGCAGGGAGGGATCTTTATCGTGCCACACCTTCTGTGACATGGGGCCTCGGTGTTTGCGGTCTCATCCGAAGGAGCGTCCCATTTTATAGTCGGCACGTACGACAAGCAAGGGGTACATAGGACCTATTCTAACCAGGATCCGCTTGGGCTATATCTTGATAAGGTTTGTCTTGTATTCAAATTAGCCCAAGAAATTTATATATATATTTTTAAAATGACAACGGCCACCTGCAGTTTGTAGCTGTGAATCAACTATGGTTTACATATCAAAATATCCCTTTAAATGCAGTCTACTAACAAAAGAGTTTAACAATCCCGTCAGCATTTTTCAGATAAATGATATAGTCTGCCAATACAACCTGTCTCTCTCTCCAATGCTGTCTGACGTGTTTATACCGATTGTTTGACCGTTCTTGGCACACTGACTTAACTACGGATTACTCTGTTTACCTGATCAAGACATAGGGATCGCGGCGGGTGTTTCATTAAAAAGGGAAATAAAAACCCGTGACAAAGTCAAATCAAAATAATAAATACACTTCAAAGACAAAAAGAGCAATAAAAGAAGTATAGAAATAAATAGTCGATCTGCCTTCACGTTAAGATGTACATTTCTAACATGTACTGCATGTATTTCCATTAGGAAGAATTCAATTTTACTTTATATGGATGAAGAATCATTTCTACTGGTAACGAAAGTTGTAGGTTTATCATTATTCAATTAAACCTCTCAATTAAGACGAAATAAATTAATGATCTCTGAAAATAACACAATTTAATACAAAACACAGCAATTAAAGAAATGTATTGTTTTTCTTCAAGCAATTTTTACCTTTCAATTGTGAAAGGTTTTCTTAAAATGTTTATTAAATATATAATGGGTAACATAAATGTCAGCACAATGCTACGTGCAGTTCTTTTCGTAGCTGTTCTACATTTTTATCAGGTGTTTTTATGTATCATTCTTATAATATTTCAAATAATACGGGGGCGAGACATCAGATCAACAACTTGTATTCTGTTAACATGAAAGGCTTCAACGACCAATAATAATATTTTTCTTCCATGGACAATACTAGATTGGAACCCACGAAATGAAAATACGGTGGGATTGGGCAGATTAGGTCCACCTAATTATGCCCTACAAATGCATTAATCTCCACCAGTGAAATGACTGATTTATGATAGTACAATGGAGCACACAAAGGATTTAGATCCGCCTTTGGCTTCCTTTTTACGATCCCTAGGGGATACGGGTTAGAATAGGTCCTCAGTACCCCTTGCTTGTCATAAGAGGCGAGGTCCTCAGTACCCCCTTGCTTGTCATAAGAGGCGACTAAATGGGGCGGTCCTTCAACTGGGACCGCAAAAACCGAGGTCCCGTGTCACAGCAGGTGTGGCACGATAAAGATTCCTTCCTGATTAATGGCCATAAGCGCCGAGCATAAGCATAAATTTTGCAGCCCTTCACCGGCAGTGGTGACGTCTCCATATGAGTGAAATATTCTCGAGACAATATTCAATCATCAATGAACTTGTATCATTAACTTTTGTATATCCTGAAACTAGGATTATCATGTAACGTATATCATTGAAATGAAACAACGGTTAAAGTAAGGCTGCATATTTATCTACAAGTGCTGTAGTTTGTCTTGTTACTCTTATACCATGTCATGTGTACAATTTCTTAAGAAACAAAAATAAAATGTTCTTCTTCAAAGTTACTTTTGTTCACTTAGAATTGAATTTAGTAAAGGTAGAATTGTGAAAGATGAAGATAACGAACAGTGATCAATCTCATAACTTCAATATGGAATACAAAATAGAGAGTTGAATAAACATGGAACCCTGGATAAACCAGAGGTGGGATCGGGTGCCTAGGAGGAGTGCACAACCCTTGTCGACCGTTCAAACCAGATACCAGTCTTCAGAATTATCAAACAAACCACAGATACATGTACTTCTTCAGAATTATCAAACAAACCACAGATACATGTGCCTCTTCAGAATTATCAAACAAACCACAGATACATGTGCCTCTTCAGAATTATGTAACAAACCAGATACCTCTTCACTTGTAATCTTCCACTGTAATGTTTATAGAAATTCACAATATTATAAAATAACCTAACCACAGAAATGTCACTGAACATTATAAGCAACACAGAAATGTCACTGAACATTATAAGCAACACAGAAATGTCACTGAACATTGTAAGCAACACTAGTTCAGTTCCTGTTCAGTTAACATGGGTTATATTAGTCAGTCACATTTACAATGACTAAAGGGGAAAAAAGGAGATCTGCAGTGCTCTGTCTTCATTGCTGACTTGTGTTCTTTACATCTTACTGTGGAAAATGCCACAATATGTTTTGTATTAGTTGAATATAAATGAATTCTGGATTTTAGTACCAACTACATATACTTGTAAGGGTTTTTATGAGGTCATATGCGGAAATGCATGCATTCATGAATGATCTAACTCATGTTTCATGAAGTCAAATATGTTTATAGTTTTGAGAGTGATAATTTGAAGAAGTGGACATTTCAAAATTGTGACCCTCTTAAAACAAATATATTCTATGTTATATGATTAAATATTTGACTGACCTTGAATCCCTTGTGAGTGTTGAGTTGGTTAGCATACACATATTCTGTTCATGACTAATCGCAGTTGGATACCAGAGAAAATATATTTTATCCAAAGTGTTTGGAAATTGTTGCTTTAGAAAATTTATCTTAACGTAAAATGTAGAATTTTCATATTTTGATTGGTTTTACCAGAGACATTAAGGTGGCTCACTACACCCAAAAATAGTTTCTCAAATCACTACGAGTTGATTTAATTATAAAAGATATGATGATATAAAATAAGTATATATGCAAAAACAAAAACAAAAAACAACAAAAAAAACCAGAAAAAAAAACCCTCCACAAATTCGGATAAAAACATGATTTTCAAAAAAATATTTCAACACATGAACAAAAGACAGGGATTTGAACTCGAGATCTGCGGTTCACCAGCCCAATGCTTTAACCACTGAGTTACGATGATAGACAAACAAATCGATCGATACAAATGATTTCACAAAACATTTAAATCGCCATCTTTTGACGTGGTGTCACACAGAGTATAAGCTTTAGTGTAGTGAGCTACCTTAATTATATATATACATGGTTCGCGTAATCGATTAAAGTCGGGTTCGGACTGACGATAATTCTTAAACTGTAGAAGACGACGCAACACACCGGACTGACCGGTCGTTTTTTGCCAGTCTTTCATGTTTACGCAGAACCATGTGTTGACATTCTAATAGAAAGGTAAAACTTAAAGCACCCGAGAGCAAATGTGCATGGTTATAACAGAAGTGCATACCAGACCTTCACCCTAGAAAATTGCACGATTTGCACGTTCCGAATTTCCTTTTTCACTTTCAGGCCCTGTAGAATTTCTACATGTGTCAGTGTGTGGGTATTCGCATTTATTTTTGCCCACTTCACACGTGTGTCAAAATTAAGAGAAATTAAAGAATGTCCCACTCTGTCTTATATTGATCTAATTTCAACGTAGCAGATTGCCTAATTTGTTCTAAAAGGATCACGACCCAATCGAATATGGATATATATTTTTTTTATAAATTGCACAGGAAATTTGATAAAAAGAGATATACTGGAAAATTCTCTAAATGACATCTCAGAAAGATACTTATTAAGGATACAATTTGTTAAATTTAAATGAGGATTATGATCCTGTCCCAATCAATTTTGAATCATTTTTTGATTAATTGCACAGGAAATTCGAATATTAAGATTGAAATCTCAAAATATTCTCAATGAGACACAAGGATCTGTCAAATTTAGATGTAGTCATCCCTATCCAAATTAGGAAAAGAATATGCCAGCAAGATGGACCCACAATACATGTTATGAAGATAGACCTACATAATTAAAGATTGATATGAATTTTTTTAGTAAGGAACTACATATGCAGGGTTTGAAACTAATTTGAAACCTTTGGTAGCCATATGGGCTACTAAACCTTGCAATTCTTGGGGCCCACATCAAACTTTAATCATCCACAAATTGGAACACCGAACGAATTTCAGGGGGGTATATAGGAATCACTCTGTCTGTCCGTCCATCCGTTTGTCTCTCTGTGCAGATTCGTGTCCGGGCCAAAACTTCTTTGTTCTTTGACTTAGGCATACCATATTTGGCACATGAGTGTATCACCATGAGACCATGTGTCATGTACCTTCATGACCGCCATATGACCTTGACCTCAAGGTCAAAATTAAAGGCTTTTACAGTGGATTCGTGTCAGGTCCATGACTTTTGTTCTTTGACATAGGCATACCATATTTGACACATGAGTGTATCACCATGAGACGATGTGTCGGGTACCTTCATGACCTCTATATGACCTTGAACTTTGACCTCAAGGTATAAATTGATTATAGGGTTTTGACATAGTCATACCATAAGACATGGGTGTATCACCATGAGACTATGTGTCATGTACATTCATGACCTCTTTATGACTTTGACCTTTGATCTCAAAATTATAGGTTTATGCCATGGATTTGTGTTCAGACTATATCTTCCATTTTCTTCTACAAAGGCATACCATATTTTTACACTCAGGAAAGAGGTAATTTATACCTATTAACAACACCCTTTGGGAGATTGAAGTAAGCGGGGGGTATTCTTAGTGAGCATTGCTCACAGTACCTCTTGTTTGAAAAGCCGTAGTGTATTTTCATGTTTTGTTATGCTGTAAAACAATTTAATTTATACGACGTGCAACCGGTAGCAAACAAACGGGACCCTGTGGCATTTGATGGCATTACAGAAAATAGTATCGGGGTGAATTAAACCATAAGACAAAAAGACAACGGAAGTTCTTGGAATCATGGAAGACCAACTGACGACGACACAACTACACCACACGCCCCATGCATGTGATGAACATGTTTCCTAGCCTTTTTCCCGAAGAAGAGATGTCATGTATTAACTTACAATACGAATAAGTCATACCCACTTCCGCGTTTTCTAGCCACGGTCAGTTGGTATTACATGATTCCAAGAACTTTCATTGTCTTTTTGTCTTATCGTCATCACCGTGATACTCTTTTCTGTCTGTATTTTTTTTGTTTCTTGGGTTCACTGACCCCATTTAATCACCACATTGTCGGTAATTCAGAATCACTTAGACACTTTGCAGAGAAGTGCTTCTAAAAGTTAATTATGAAGTGCTTTGCAGATCACAAACTTTTTCTTTATATTTTGATCCGTTTTGCAGGGATAGACATTAACTTTTCATCTCACTTGCCCTTCACTTGCCCTTCGGGCAAGTAGACTCAAACTTTTACTTGTCTGAATGAAAAACTTTAATTATTTCCCTCTGTCAATCGGTGTACATGTTTTCTGTTTCAAGCTTGCCCCTCTTCCCCGATGTAACAGATTATACCTGTGAATCATGCCATACAAGTTGCAGTATCATGTATGGTATTTCAAATTGAATGAATTGATGAAATGAAATTCATTGAAAGTTGTAGATAAGAAAATTGCAAAGCTCAGTTTAGGGAAATAGATTTTTCACCTCAAAATAACAGACTAGGGACGTAACATGAGGCAGAATTTTGATACATGTATTTGATTCAAATGATCTATGTTTTATTTCAATTAAAAAAGTGGAACAAATCAATTTTTATTCAATAACTCAATTAAATATCCATGGATGCTATCAATTCTGTAAATTGTATTACCGGTAAGAAAATACAAAGTACCGGCACCGAGTGTAGTGCTGCATGGATTCCTGACACATGGTGCTGATCATACTGCTGTCAGTGTCAATGAAACCCAAAAATTAGGATTGTCACGCTGCCTGAGTCTAACATTTTCTTTTCAATTCCGATTTAGTTTTGTTTTCAACATTGCCTTTTCTTTTGTCGTCCTATTTCACTGAAATACTTGTACTGTAGAAATGGTTGTGAAGCTGCAATTTTCTCCCAAACATGACTAAGATAAGTCGGATATTTTATGGTATTCGGAACGACTTACGGATAGGGCAAGATACAGTACAATCCACTAGAATAGAACTTTGTTATAATCTGACGATTTGGTAAGGAAAACAAAAATATGTGGAGTTTGACTTTACTTTCTAATATTTAGTATTCATCAAGCTTACCACAAGTATTATGATAATCAAATTTCCTACTGAAATAATCACTTGCCCCATCGGGCACCTGTGTACTGAATTTCACTTGTCCGAACTGGGTTTTCACTTGCCTCGGGCAATCGGACAACCGTTAATGTCAATCCCTGTATTGTGGCCCCAACCTACGACCAGGGGCCATGGTTTTTACAAATTTGAATCTGCACTATGTCAGGAAGCTTTCATGTAAATGTAAACTTCTTTGGTCCAATGGTTCTGGAGAAGATGATTTTTAAAGATTTTCTCTATATATTTGTATGTAAAACTTTGATCCCCTATTGTGGGCCCCATCCTACCCTAGGGACAATGATTTTAAAAACTTGTATCTGCACTATGTCAATGTAAACTTTTCTGGCCCAGTGGTTCTTGAGAAGAAGACTTTTAAAGATTTTCTCTATATATTTATATGTATAAAACTTTGATCCCCTATTGTGACCCCATCCTACCCCTGGGGGTCATGATTTTAACAAATTTGAATCTGCACTAGGTCAGAAAGCTTTCATGTAAATTTGTACTTTCCTGACCCAGTGGTTCTTGAGAAGATTTTTCCCTATATATTTGTATGGAAAACTTTGATCCCCTATTGTGGCCCCATCCTACTGCCGGGGGCTAAACTTGAATCTGCACTATATCAGGAAGCTCTCATTTAAATGTACACTTTCCTAGCCCAGAAGTTCTTGAGATTTTAAAAGATTTTTCCCTATATATTTGTATGTAAAACTTTGATCCTGTATTGTGGCCCCATCCTACCCCCGGAGGCCATGTCAGGAGGCTTTCATGTAAATTTGTACTTTCCTAGCCCAGTGCTTCTTCAGAAGAAGATTCTTAAAGATTTTCCCTATATATTTGTATGTAAAACTTTGATCACCTATTGTGGCCCCATCCTACCCCCAGGGGGTAATGATTTTAACAAACTTGAATCTGCTCTATGCCAGGAAGCTTTCATGTAAATTTCAGCTCTTCTGGCTCAGTGGTTCTTGAGAAGAAGATTTTTAAATACCCCCACCTTCTTTTTCCTTTTTTGTGATCATCTCCCTTCATTTGAACAAACTTGAAAGCCCTTCACCCAAGGATGCTTTTGAAGAAGTCGAAAATGTGAAAAGTTTACGGACGGACAGATGACGTACAACAGGCGATCAGAAACGCTCACTTGAGCTTTCAGCTCAGGTGAGCTAAAAAGAGAAAGAAATAATTTATGATTTTATTTTGTGTGACAATGGCTTACAGAACTGTTTCAAGATTGTGACTGTAAGGTGAACTGTGTGACCATTGGCAATTATAGGTATTTCTAGCGATATACCTAAATCAACCTTTCTTGAACATTATCAATTGTCATATAGGAGAGGGTTTTCTAAGTTTTAAGAACTTTGTGCTCAATCCCTTTGTTATAACATCTAGACATTGAAATATGTTTAAATCAATCAAATCAAGACATTGTGGCGGGCCAGCTTAAAGAAACTTAAATTCAATTGATGAAGATGTGTCGGTGTATTACCTTACAGAAACATGCTGGAATGGGTTTTGGCTGGACTGCTATGTGTTGTGACCTACATTTTCTACACCTTGTCCACCTCTTCAGGCAGTCAGTACGAAGACAACAGCATTGATGCATTCATCAGCAAAGGTTAGTGGGATTATAGTTGTCTATGTAACAAGCTTCATTTCTTTACCAATGATATATACATGTTCAAGGAGATAATATACAATTATGGACTGTTTAGCAGGGAGACATCACAAATTATCAGGTCTTAATAGGGTTATCACCCGAGGGTGCCTATGTGCCCGAGGGTGATAAACCTACTCAGACCTGATAATCTGTGATGTCTCCCTGCTAAATAGTCCATAATAGTTTTATTATCCTGAAGAATTTGAATGTTAAAAAAAAACTACCACACATTTATTGACTTTTACCATGTATCTTTTTTATCTAAAACGTCAACAAATTTGTAATAACTTTCTCTGCAGAAAATTCTGATAACTTTTCAATAGTTTTCAAGGGCTGAAATTAATGTTAACCTCAACTACATATATTATTTTGTTTTACACTCAATGTCCTACATTTATTGGATATATATGTTAACGAAAGCAAAACATTGAGGTTTGAGAAAGTTAAACGAGAGAACGCTTTCAATTGTGACGTCACAGTAGGATGACGCAAAAACATAAAGTCAAACGTAAACATTTCGTAATGTATTTCAAGACAAAAATGTAAACATCAAGTGAAATGCAAAATTACATTATAATGGAAATATTTTTCTTCTCAATTGTTATTTGCAAGCATTAATATTGACGCTGAAGTTTATGATTAACGATCCCACATATTTTCAATTATTTGTTAATAGAGCTTTCTCGCTTGTGCCATTAGAAGTTATCTTCTAGAGGGAGACAACACAGTTGTCACCCTGCACGTGAGGGAGACATCACGAATTGTCTCCCTCCACTTGACCAGCCCTCGACCAATGAAATTGACTTTATTATTCTGAAGGATAATAATAATTATGAAATCATGATTACAAGGATGAATAACTTACAGCTAAATCTGAGAACAGTACAGTTAGTACTATATACACATCAGTTTAGAATAGCGAGTTATGTGTGTCATAGAAAGAGGAGTAAATCAGTTTGAAATTTCAAGGCGGAGCAGGATATCATATTTAGGAACCCTGCGTCATTATTCAGACATTCTATAACAGATGTTTTAAACCAATTTCCTCATTTTCTGGCTATGTAAGCAGGGTACTAAAATGCTAAAAGTAAGCAGAGATTGAGTGAAAAGAGAGCTTTGAGAGATTGACTCAAGTCAATTTGTATTCAATTTATACATGTACCAACATTTTATGCATTGAATACTGTGGAATAATTCAGATTCATTAGGGCTAATTTTCGTGGATTGTTGAGATTTTACAGTTTCTTTGGGATATAATTCAGTGGGTGTGGTTTCTGTACGTTGAAACAGAATGTAATATGTGTATTTTGTTGTGGTTTGAAATTTGTGGATAAGGGTAACCCATGGAAATTGATGTCCCACAATATCTATCAATTTTACAGTATAATAATGTCGCAGGGTCGCTGTTTTGTTGCAAACAACACAAAACTGGGTCGGTCTCAGACAATTATTTTATTTCAATAGAAGGGAAAAAAACCTAGAAAAAAATATGAAAGCATACTCACAAACATGCACACAAGACAATACACATACATAAAACACAAGACATAAACTAAAAGACATTTAAACTTTTACGATAAACGATGATCCTAATATTAATACGATTGCCAGTATAATTACATATATTTAACAAGTAAATGAATTACAAGATAAATGCAAATCTTACCAGGCATCCAGTATTATAAATGAAAAATATATTTAAGTTACATCGAGTGAATCAATATTTTAGCGAGGACTGTCCAATATAACCGTATTGGTACAAGGCTTAGAGTGGGGATTTTGGTGGAGTTTCTAACTTTATATAGTGCACGGGTTAGGAACTCATGCATAATTAATTAGTATTCGGTAAAATCCATTGGTCCGCAGTATTATGAACTCAGACCACTGGTCAGTCAAACATAAAGTTGAACTAAAAATAGAAATAATTACCACCTGTACAATACAAAACGTTCACACTGACTCTCGCATACTTGAAAAACTAGTTTGTATTCAATTGGCTATGCGCGCCAATATGAATACCGAAATAATTATAGCGCATAAATATATTTTAAATAAATTGCAACTGTGACATTAATTATGGCAGAAATTGAGAATTCCTGATTCTTTATTCATGCAAAATGCAGAAATTAACTCAATTTGATGGTTTTTTAAGAGAGTCCGTCAGTCAAGAGGAGGGAACCGAGAAAGAACCGGTACAGGAGAGACTACACTGTGGACGGACGACAGATCCTGGTGTTGTACGGGACGGAATATGGCTTCAGTGAAGAAGTGGCCAGAAAACTGTTTGACAGGTCAGTTTGTCACTCATAAGAATATAACTATAAGTGTATAAAGGGGGTTGGGGTTGGTTAAACACCATGTGGCAGGTTTTTTTCTGCTTGGTAAAGTTTGGCGATTTTCTAGATCATATGTATACGAATAATTTTTGTAGAAGCGAACCTCCAGGGCCAGTGAAAAACAGTAAATCTTTATTTTAAGTCGGACTATGATACAATAAACAAGCCATATCTTTAAGTATTTAATGACATCATCATATTGTATCCTACAGATTATCTGCGGAATCGACTCAGAGAGAAACACTGTGGCAGCCTCGACTACTCAATGTCAAGCACTACTCACACATCCGCTGGAGTGAGGAACAGCTGTGTCTGCTGCTGATATCCACCAGTGGGGACGGTATAACACCTCCACTACAATGCTGTTTTTTGTCAATGCTTCTAATGAAACTCAATGGAGTTTGCTACACATATGGTTTCTTAAAACCTTCGTACAGAAGTGTGCTTGTAGAATTCCGTGCTATTGTTGATATCATTTTTGATTTATATACATGTATACTTGTAGGTGTTCCCCCGACTGATGCCCAACCATTTTATGAGATGATGATGAATTCCTCCTGTGAGAAAATAAGTCACCTTCAGTATGCGGTACTGGCAATGGGGGACTCAAACTACCCTCAGTTCTGCAAGACAGGGATGTCTCTGGATGAAAGGTGAGGAATGTTTTTTTGAAGACAGCAGAATCAGTTTTATGTGCTAATTAATTTGCCATGCAACAGGATCTTTGTTTTCAATGTCATATATATCACAGATTTAGATTTGAAGTTCTTTAATACTAAGGAGCAGTTTCACTTCGGCATGGCTTGATCAGTGTTACTATTTTAACCTTATTAGAAACAGGTGGCTCTTGATGGATCAAATCTCAAATTTAAGTTCTTGATCTCTTGGAGTAATATTGCAGTACCAATTTAAATAATTTTAGTTTGTTCTCTCAAACTCTCTATCTCATAAAACTCACAATCTTTAAGTCCATTATATAAAATCTTTTAAAACTTACATTCGATACTTTGAGGTGCTAAATGTTAGCAGAGCCATTGGTTATTCATGACCAATTAGGCCAAATAAAATGATATGTGTGGTTGCGGTTACACTCCCTTGAAAAATAGGGTAGGTAGGTAGGGATTTTATTTTATTTATTTATTTTTTTTAATGATAGAGTTTAGATGGAAACACAATTTTTTTAAAATTTCACTTTGCATGTACCATTTATATATAGTGTGATATATACCTATCAAAATTGGTAGGGATCACCCTAGTTGCATATATTTCAAATAAAAAAAAATAAATACAGAAAGAAAAAAAATTAGTGCATTTGCCAAAATCATGTATTTGAACATGAAAGTAGGAAATGATATTTTAACCAAAGTACTGTTTTCAAGCCCTTCCAAGTTTTTAAATCTATCCAACTTTTTCAAAAATAAGGATTGATGGCTCAGTATATTCAAACAACCTGAAATTTGCACTATTGATTACGTAAGCACTTTTTAGTTCTAAGTCACTCTCTGTCTAACGTTAGATGGCCTGTTGTAAGTGTTTACAGCTTATTTGAGTGGTATCTATATAATGGCTATGAATGAACTTACAGTCAAGCTTCCCCCGAAGGAAAACAGGTCAAAAACCTATATGTATAGACTAGTGGTATATTATGCACCCCTTCTCATAAAAGAAAATCTTGAAAAAAGTGTGCATTATATTTGGCAAAATACGGGAACTGATTTTGGAAATAGTCCAAAAAAAGTTTAGGGTCGGGGGTAAAAACTAGGGACGATGGGGTAACTGGAACAACACATATTTTTTATTTGGCCTTAGCACTGCATGGACTATCCCTGCAAGATGGCCAAAGTTTTATTGTGACCTGTTGATCTAAACCCCTCCCACTCCTGTTCCCCTCCCCCTCCTCTACCCCTCCCCCTTCTGTACCCTTCCCCCTCCTGTTCCCCTCCCCCTCTTCCCAATTGTAGGGCAAAAATATGCAAAGGGCAAAACTCTTGTTAAAGCGAATCAAGCAAAGTTGATCGGTAGATACATAGCAAGTTTCATATCAACTTCTCAGAGCATAAGGACAAAAGTGCACAATAGATTTGTGGTAGTTATCTACCTTGATCTATGATAGACTAGTAATATAGTTGTTCATTAGAAAGATCCATACTAAATTTTGTATCAGTGCATCAAAGTATAATGAAGAAAGAGTGTGCAGAAAAGAAAATGGGACATTCTGACTGTTTGGCAGGGGAAGAAATTTATAACCCTCTCCAGTTTCCCCAGTGGATGAATTAAAAAATTTAACTAAAACACTTTATTGAAATTTCATTTGTTGTTGGGAGATTAGCTGACTATAAAATGTAATTATCAAATACATTTACTGTTATTTGACTAATTGAACCCCATAGTGGTACATGTAGTATTATTTGTAAATGGTTATACTCCTTTCTTGTGACAGGCCATGTTATTGTATGTGTTTTTCCATGTCCAAGTCATGTTTTTCTCACTCTGAGGCTAACTGGGTAATTTGATGCATCTTGGGTGAAGGTCGTGAACTAGAAGAAAGGTCACTGTGGCCTCCTTTTGGAATTCTATGGTTATACATAATCAAATCGTGCCCAGATCATATCTTACACACTATGAGGCCTAGGACCATCAAACTTGGTCAGTTGATGCATATTTGGGGAGGAGGAGGTGTATCATGACAGAAAAGTAGGTCTCCATGGCCTTATTTTGAATAATTGACAGCATCACAGCTTGTGACTTCAAGCATATATGCATAGATATGCATCATGGTTCAAGATAAGTGTATCAGATACCTTAGTGTTGCGCTTTCTTACATTTTATTAAATACACATTGTTTGGTTGGCAATGAGAAATATTTGTAACTTCGGTGATGTGACTAGTCTCAAAGATAGTAGATGTTCTTTACACAGGAATTGATTTACAATATAATTCAAATTTGTGGAGGTAAACTGTGCAAGCTTAGATAACACTTTATTGATATATGTACTTCAGATTCTGTGAGCTGTCAGCAGTGAGGATTTTAGATTGTCAGACTGTAGACATGGAAGACTGGACAGTGGTTTCTGATTGGATAGACAGGGTGTTGAGGTTGGTCGATGACATTGACTTGAAGGTCAAAACCGATTATCTCAGTGTCAATTCCCTGGGGGAGAGTGAGGGACACAGCAGGACCAATCCTTTCCTGTCAACATTAGTGGTAAGTCAAAATTAGTGGTAAGTCAGCATAAGTGGTAAGTCAACATTAATGGTAGGTCAACATTAGTGGAAAGTCAACATTAATGGTATGTTAACATTAGTGGTAAGTCAACATTAGTGGTGAAGGGTAAGTCAACATTAGTGGTAAGTCAACATTAATGGTAGGTCAACATTAGTGTTGAGTCAACATTAGTGGTAAGTCAACATTAGTGGTGAGTGGTAAGTCAACATTAGTGGTAAGTCAGCATTGGTGGTAAGTTAACATTAATGGTAAGTAAACAGTGGTAAGTCAGCATTAGTGGTAAGTCAACATTAATGGTAGGTCAGCATTAGTGGTAAGTCAGTATTAGTGGTAAGTGAGCATTAGTGGTAAGTCAACATTAGTGGTAAGTCAACATTAGCAGTAAGTCAATGTTAGTGGTAAGTCCACATAAGTGGTAAGTCAGCATTAGTGGTAAGTCCACATTAGTGGTATGTGGTAAGTCAAAAATAGTGGTAAGTCAGCATAAGTGGTAAGTCAACATTAGTGGTAAGTCAGCATTAGTGGTAAGTTAATATTAGTGGTAAGTCAGCATTAGCAGTAAGTGGTAGTTGTTAAGGCAATGTTAATGGGAAGAGGTATGTCATTATTAAACAATTATTGACATTTTCTCATCCTTCTGGGCTTGGTGAATGTTATACTTCTCAAGTACATGTACAATGTAGCTATAATATCGTACTGAGAGAGAAAATGTAAATAATTGTTTTATTATTAGTTTGAATAATTCAAAACATTGAAAGAAACTACTGGAGTCTATGAAATGGTACCTGGTTATCCATTTTTGTTTACAATTAGAGTGCAAGACCTAAGGATTTGAGTCCAGCAGGGATTTTAATTTTTTTTCCAGATTACTTTCTATGAAAATTGCATTCTTATCGTAAGAGGGTAAATTTGGAAAGTTTTCAGTTTTAGAATATTGTACATACAGTCCACTTTCCATCCATATCAAATTTCACTGTTGTGTTATTTCTCCTTAAATAATACAGGATGCTGTGGAAAGGGACCATCTCAGAACTTGGTTGAGGCAAATTGTAATATTATTGACTTGGTTTCATGATGAACTACTAGAAATACATGTAGTATACGTTTACTAGTTTTGTATTGATGATATAAATTATATCTGATTTAAAAAAAATCACATTCAGGTGAAGAAACCGTTGACAATTGTCGAAAGTAATGAGGACAAGGTGACCCTTCATTGTGAATTTGACATCACGGGGAGTGGACTGACATGGACATCAGGTGATTAGCTATGTTACAGTATTGATGTAAATCCAGCTTTGTAATGCTGCGTTTGAGAAGGATTAAGGGTTCAATCACACAAATGAAAATCACCCAACCACAAATAACTAATAATTCTATGTGATTGTTACTGCTGTTATTATTTCTGAGATAAATTTTATGGGTGGTTCATGAGATGTTATATAATCATCCTGCCACAAAGAATTAATGCTGTTTAGTAATGCTGTCAAAATGCTTCCTCACAGTTGTGAAAAGTAAAGCCCCATGAATGAATAGACAGTACAGACCCTGTAAAATTGATGTTCCATAAAATTATCTTGGGTAATTATTATATTTACACTGTTGCTCCCTTTGCCTCACTGACTGTGTGTGTGGTTACAGGTGATGTTCTGGGTATTTATCACTGTGTGTGTCATTACAGGTGATGCTCTGGGTATTTATCACTGTGTGTGTGTGATTACAGGTGATACTCTGGGTATTTATCACTGTGTGATTACAGGTGATGCTCTGGGTATTTATCACTGTGTGTGTGTGTGTGTGTGTGATTACAGGTGATGTTCTGGGTATTTATCACTGTGTGTGTGTCATTACAGGTGATGCTCTGGGTATTTATCACTGTGTGTGTCATTACAGGTGATGTTCTGGGTATTTATCACTGTGTGTGTGTGATTACAGGTGATACTCTGGGTATTTATCACTGTGTGTGTGTGATTACAGGTGATGTTCTGGGTATTTATCACTGTGTGTGTGATTACAGGTGATGCTCTGGGTATTTATCACTGTGTGTGTGTGTGTGTGTGTGATTACAGGTGATGCTCTGGGTATTTATCACTGTGTGTGTGTGTGTGTGTGATTACAGGTGATGCTCTGGGTATTTATCACTGTGTGTGATTACAGGTGATACTCTGGGTATTTATCACTGTGTGATTACAGGTGATGTTCTGGGTATTTATCACTGTGTGTGTGATTACAGGTGATACTCTGGGTATTTATCACTGTGTGTGGTTACAGGTGATGCTCTGGGTATTTATCACTGTGTGTGTGATAACAGGTGATGCTCTGGGTATTTATCACTGTGTGTGGTTACAGGTGATGTTCTGGGTATTTATCACTGTGTGTGATTACAGGTGATGCTCTGGGTATTTATTACTGTGTGTGTGATAACAGGTGATGCTCTGGGTATTTTCACTGTGTGTGTGTGATTACAGGTGATGCTCTCAGTATTTATCACTGTGTGTGTGATAACAGGTGATGCTCTGGGTATTTATCACTGTGTGATTACAGGTGATGCTCTGGGTATTTATCACTGCGTGTGTGTGATTACAGGTGATGTTCTGGGTATTTATCACTGTGTGTGTGATTACAGGTGATGCTCTGGGTATTTATCCCCAGAATAACCCAGGATATGTACAGCTGATATTACAGACTCTGGGTTTCAGTGGGCAGGAGAGGGTCGACCTTCCAGACCAGAATCTGCCAGGACATCATGGTGGTATGTCTTACTCCATTTACGTAATAACATTTCTTATATCAACCTCTGTATCATGTATGAATCATCAAGCCACGGTTCAGAGTCCACAGCTTTCTCCTACTAATGGCAGCTAGATCATATAAAGTAGTGTAATCTTCAATAATCATGCCTGAAGTGTGACGTCATGTTTAACCAATGAAAATCATTGTTTGAAAACAACGGAAGGAAATGATAGATGATAATGGCTGCGTCCAATACAAAAGCCTGTCTTGTCTGCAAAGATAATTGTCAATAAGGGGCATGATCAAAAGTCTGACAAAGAACTAAATTGACATAGTTTTCATTAAGACCCCTCTCACCCCCCCCCCCCCCCCCACCCCCCCACCCCCCCTCTTAAATTTAAATATGATGAATGTTGAAACTAATCAATTAACAAGAAAAAACATTAGTATAAATAACACACTGTATACCTTTTTTACTATTTATTCACAAATGAAAGTGTGCATTAAAACTATTAAATGTGCATTAAAATGTAATACTATTATGTGGTTTTTAACAGTCACTTGTCTTTTTTCTTTTTCCACTAAAGTTTAATCAATGTCGGATGACAGAAACTTATATGGGAGATTTTAGCCCCCACCTCCCCCTAACTTTTTGAATTAAGATTTTTATTCGACATTGATCTTTTGATCTCGCCCCTAAAATACATTTATATTTGTAGTATTTAAAAATCTTAAATTGTTTCATTGTTGTTATTGTGTGTAACTGTTATAAAGAAACTCGGAAATAGTTTATATCCAATTATAAAGAAACTCGGAAATAGTTTATATCCAATTATAAAGAAACTCGGAAATAGTTTATATCCAATTATAAAGAAACTCGGAAATAGTTTATATCCAATTATAAAGGGGGGGGGGGGGTGTATCCGATTGTCTGACATTTACACATATAATTTAATAGAAAAAAACATCTAAAGGAAAGTCTTGATTTCTAATTTTGTGATCCAACATATTTAGGTGATCTGAAAAAAAATAATATGAAAATTAGTGTTTACTTAGAATAATGAATCTGTGAAAGAAATGTTTCGTTGACGGCTTACCATTGCAGGAGGTGCCATAACCAGCGGAGACATGCTGTTGAAATATCTGGATATAAAGCGTGTGACGTCTGATTGTTTGAGGTTATTCATGGATCACGTAAGCTGTCCTAAACAGAGAGAGAAAATAGAGAAACTCATTCATTCAGAAGTAAGAAGTTTAACTACTGTAAATGTTGTATATTTAGTGGGTGTAACATTTTAACTACTGTAAATGTTGTATATTTAGTGGGTATAACATTTTAACTACTGTAAATGTTGTATATTTAATGGGTATAACATTTTAACTACTGCAAATGTTGTATATTTAGTGGGCATAACATTTTAACTACTGTAAATGTTGTATATTTAGTGGGTATAACATTTGGTGGAAATTTTGATTAATTAGTGTGGATTTGATTCAGCCCTTATTGCGACTAGACTGCACATTTACAATGTACTTGATTTAGTGGATGACCTCAGCTGCCAAAGCCCCTAAAAAGAATACACCCAAATGTAATACGTTTACAATATACTTTGAAGAATGCAAATATGAAGCAATCTATTGTATTTGGAATTTTTATACCTCCCCATCAAAGATAAAAGGCTTATTTATTGTGTTATGTCCAAAGGTATTGTTTTGCATCAATTGGTCAGGAGAGATATGTTGTCTGACGTATAACTAGAATACCATTTGTCAATGGTAATCAAACTTCATAGTCATTTTGGTTATGAATAGTAGTTGACCTCTATTGATTTACAGGTCAAAGGTCATGAGCAGTTGATTGAGTTGGTGACTGATAACAGAAGAACCGATAGTAATCAAATTATACCGTAGGCAGATTTATGAGTAGTGGATGACAACCAATTGATTTTCAAGTCAAAGGTCACAGGCTTTTCAGCATTGCATAGATGTTGGACCAATAACTACAGAACTCTTTGTCCTATGATCATCAAACTCCATAGGCAAGTTGGTCACGGCAAGGGTATGACATCTTTTGATTTGCAGGTCAAAGGTCTTTCTAGCTTGCATATTGCATAACACATTTGTCCTAGCTAGGAGAGGCCCCTGCTGATTTGTATAAAGTCAAAGGTCATGAAACATCCTAGCTTGTACACTTTATTTTGTTCAAAGGATAACTATATAACACATTCCCAATGGGTATCAAATTTCATGAGCATGTTTTTGATAGCAAGGATATGACCCCTATTGAGTTGAAGGTGAAAAGGTTGAAAGTCATGAGACTTGCTAGCTTGCATACCACATTTGGTGTCCAAACAATAGATGATCCATTATTGGAAGGTTATCAAACTTTGTAGGCAGTTTAATCTTAGCTAAGACTAACCCCCTACCAACAACCACAGACCCTTTTAGCCTGAGAGACATCAAACTTCTTAAGAGGGTTGATCATGACAAGTACATGTAAATGATCAACTGCTTGATTTTTAGATCAAAAGTCCACTGTCACTTGCTTTCTAGCATGTATACAATATTATACAACTGACAACTCTAGAACCTGTCACAAAATACAGTAAAACATGCTTTAGCAAAGTACTGGGGATGACCAACTTTGATTTGTTATAAACATAATTCGTTATTTAAGATCATAATGCTTTAAAACTACAGGGAGAGGAAATCATTCTGCTTTAAGTGTGAATTCAATATAAGTGTGTTCGCTGTAACCATGTTTCACTGTAAGTGTGATTTCATTATAAGTGTGAATTCATTATAAGTGTGTTCGCTGTAACCATGTTTCACTGTAAGTGTGAATTCATTATAAGTATGCATTCATTATAAGTGTGAATTTATTATAAGTGTGTTCACTGTAGCTATGTTTCATTGTAAGTGTGAATTCATTATAAGTGTGAATTCATTATAAGTGTGAATTCATTATAAGTGTGTTCGCTGTAACCACATTTTACTATAGTTATCCAACTTAATACTGAAATTGATCATCATAAGCAGATATCCCCTGTTGGTTTTCAGGTCAAAATGATGCTTTTTCTAAACATGAATTTCAATCAAACATATCTTGTTTGTCTTGCTTTGCTTGTCATTGTATTCATAAAGTTTTTATATGTATGATTTTAAACAGCATACATCAGAACTGAGAGAATATTTGTCACAAAGGGAGTTAAGTGATATTGTGGAGGAGTTTGAAATTCGACACTTACCTGTAGAAAAATTCCTCTCTCACCTGAAACCACTACAGCCAAGATATTACTCTGTATCCTCCTCCCCACAAATAGTAAGTACATATAGCTATACAGATATCACACAAATAGTAAGTACATATAGCTATACAGATATCACACAAATAGTAAGTACCTATAACTATACAGATATCACACAAATAGTAAGTACATATAGCTATACAGATATCACACAAATAGTAAGTACATATAGCTATACAGATATCACACAAATAGTAAGTACCTATAACTATACAGATATCACACAAATAGTAACTACCTATAGCTATACAGATATCACACAAATAGTAAGTACCTATAACTATACAGATATCACACAAATAGTAAGTACCTATATCTATACAGATATCACACAAATAGTAAGTACCTATAACCTATACAGATATCACACATATACAGATATCACACAAATAGTAAGTACCTATAACCTATACAGATATCACACAAATAGTAACTACCTATAACTATACAGATGTCACACAAATAGCAACTACCTATAACTATACAAATGTCACACAAATAGTAAGTACATATAGCTATACAGATATCACACAAATAGTAAGTACCTGTAGCTATACAGATATCACACAAATAGTAAGTACCTATAACTATACAGATATCACACAAATAGTAAGTACCTATAACTATACAGATATCACACAAATAGTAAGTACCTATAACTATACAGATATCACACAAATAGTAAGTACCTATAACTATACAGATATCACACAAATACAGATATCACACAACAAATAGTAAGTACCTATATCTATACAGATATCACACAAATAGTAAGTACATATAGCTATACAGATATCACACAAATAGTAAGTACCTATATCTATACAGATATCACACAAATAGTAAGTACCTATAACTATACAGATATCACACAAATAGTAAGTACATATTGCTATACAGATATCACACAAATAGTAACTACCTATAGCTATACAGATATCACACAAATAGTAAGTACCTATAACTATACAGATATCACACAAATAGTAAGTACATATAGCTATACAGATATCACACAAATAGTAAGTACCTATATCTATACAGATATCACACAAATAGTAAGTACCTATAACTATACAGATATCACACAAATAGTACCTATATCTATACAGATATCACACAAATAGTAAGTACCTATAACCTATACAGATATCACATAAATAGTAAGTACCTATATCTATACAGATATCGCACAAATAGTAACTACCTATAACTATACAAATATCACACAAATAGTAACTACCTATAACCTATACAGATATCACACAAATAGTAACTACCTATATCTATACAGATATCACACAAATAGTAACTACCTATAACCTATACAGATATCACACAAATAGTAACTACCTATATCTATACAGATATCACACAAATAGTAACTACCTATAACCTATACAGATATCACACAAATAGTAACTACCTATATCTATACAGATATCACACAAATAGTAAGTACCTATATCTATACAGATATCACACAAATACAGATATCACACAAATAGTAAGTACCTATAACTATACAGATATCACACAAATAGTAAGTACCTATAACCTATACAGATATCACACAAATAGTAAGTACCTATAACCTATACAGATATCACACAAATAGTAACTACCTATATCTATACAGATATCACACAAATAGTAACTACCTATAACCTATACAGATATCACACAAATAGTAACTACCTATATCTATACAGATATCACACAAATAGTAACTACCTATATCTATACAGATATCACACAAATACAGATATCACACAAATAGTAAGTACATATAGCTATACAGATATCACACAAATAGTAAGTACCTATATCTATACAGATATCACACAAATAGTAAGTACCTATAACTATACAGATATCACACAAATAGTACCTATATCTATACAGATATCACACAAATAGTAAGTACCTATAACCTATACAGATATCACATAAATAGTAAGTACCTATATCTATACAGATATCACACAAATAGTAACTACCTATAACTATACAAATATCACACAAATAGTAACTACCTATAACCTATACAGATATCACACAAATAGTAACTACCTATATCTATACAGATATCACACAAATAGTAACTACCTATAACCTATACAGATATCACACAAATAGTAACTACCTATATCTATACAGATATCACACAAATAGTAAGTACCTATAACCTATACAGATATCACACAAATAGTAACTACCTATATCTATACAGATATCACACAAATAGTAAGTACCTATATCTATACAGATATCACACAAATACAGATATCACACAAATAGTAAGTACCTATAACTATACAGATATCACACAAATAGTAAGTACCTATAACTACACAAATAGTAAGTACCTATAACCTATACAGATATCACACAAATAGTAAGTACCTATAATGTGCAATATTGTCCCCCCCCCCACCACTGAGACAGAATTTTAGGTGGTAAATTGTTTAGACCTGTTTATCAATACTTGTAACTTTGGTCTTCAATTTCAAATGAGAGACTGAATATTTGGTGAAGTGAAAAGATCACAGCTTATTTCCAGATTAGGGTGCATATTTTTTCACAAACACAATTAAATGTCACAATCTTACCATGCAATTTAAAATATTTTGTTTAGAAAATAAGATCTACATGTGTATAGATATGAGTTTATCTTATGAAAGTTGAGAAACTAAATGTGTCCTGAAGAAAGTGTAATTTTGACTTTTGGTGACGTCCTGATTTTTTCTACTAGGATTCCAATACAGTGTGCGTCATGGCGGCCGTTGTCCGCTACACCTTGTTAGACCAGTGTCGAGAGGGTGTCACCACATGCTATATACATGACAGGCTCCAGCAGGGAGATCAGTGCCCTGTGTTTATCAGCAGGAACCCAGATTTCAGGTTACTTAGCAACATCCAGACTCCACTGATTCTGATTGGACCAGGCACTGGGATAGCCCCATTCAGGGCTTTTCTGCAGGAAAGAGGTGCTTACTGAATTTATGAATGAGATCTTATCCTGCATGTCTTTTTTTTTTTTTTTTTTGATAACACATCTGTGCTGACTCAAGCTTTTCTGATAATAATTTGTCCTATGTCCTTTGTCTATTAACTTTTCACATTTTTAATTTCTTCTTCAGAACCACTTGACAATGGAAGAGTAAAAGTACCTAGAAAACTGACAAGTCAGAAAGAGCCCTGCTATGAATTTTTTCAATATAGAAATTGTTTTTTAAGTCCCACAATTCCATTACAACAAAACTGATAAATCTGAAAATTGAAAGGCTAATCTATCTCTTTCTAATCCGAGCAGTACTTTTAAATTGTATAAAAATTTTCTCAAGTAATTTCAAGTTATTGTTTGCCATAGAAAGTTCTATTATCTTATTAATATGAAAGTATTCTAAGTCCCACAACTCTGTAAGGACAAAATGATAAATCTCAAATCAATAAGGATTTTCCTCTACCAAATCGATGTATTACCTGTTTGTACAAAATTTATCAAAATCTTCTCAAGAAAACTTAAGTTATCACATACTGTGGAAGGTGCTGACGGACAAACAAACTAACAAATGTACAGACAGAATGATTAGTACAGTATATGGTAGTGCCCTAAAAAAAAGGTTTTACTTTATTGTCATCCATGCAGTTTAAAATGCAGAGGGCTATTCAATTTCTATGGAAAAATGCACATCTATACATTTTATACTTAGAAAACACCAGCTCAGGTTGTAATTTTTCCGTTTTGATTTAACTCTAGCTTTGTTAAAGGAAGAGGACCGGGGTCAGACCTACATCTACTTTGGATGCAGACACAGAGACAAGGACTTTTTATACAGAGAGGAACTTGGTATGTCAAAAAGTTTTAAGATGTATTGGAAGGAAACTCAAGTTCTTACCTTTTGAAAAGCACCAATTACATGTATCAAAATACACCTTTACTTCCAAAATCTTACAAATTTATTAAGGTTCTAGTCTATAAACAAGAAAATTTCTTTAAATCACATTTTATTAGTAAGAACATTGTTTACACCTAATTTTGTGAGACATGCCATTGTGAAAATTTAGTTCTCAGGAATAAACTCTGACATGTAAAAGACTATCATAATGATTCGTGAAAGTTTCATGCATGTCACGTGAATAAATATATCATTTTATCCATGCAAAAATAAGGACTTGTGAAACAAAAGTGATCTACAACAGTCAAAATGTTTGCCTTGAGGCCTCCTCAAAATACACCGTGTATGTTCTGTTTGTTTCATTAATCTGCAAATATGAATGTACTGGTATGTTTTTGAAATCTTTGTAGAAAAATGGAATGAGGCTGCCGTGCTACAGCTCAGGACAGCTTTTTCTAGAGATCAGAAAGAAAAGATTTATGTTCAAGATTTACTTTTAGAGGATGGCATCTTGATATGGAATCTTGTCAACAAGGTAAGAAATAATTATCACCCTGGAATAGGAGGTTTTATTCTATATGTTTCTTCACAGTTACTTGCTATATCCCAACTTTTCTCAAAAATGAAATCTAACTTACATGTAAAATGAACACTGTATGGAATGTACATTATTCCTGTGGTTTCTTTAAAAGTCCAAAACAGTTGGGGAAATTTGTATAGAGTTACATGTATATAGGAAAGGATAATATATTTCAACTGTGAACATCATAGAAAATTTACAAAGTCCCTTATTTTTTTCTATTTTTTTTTTTAGAAATTTTATATTTGTAATCATTACAACTATGCCAAAAAATATACACATGTATTATCCCATGCATCCATTTTTTGTGTGTTAACTGTCCTTATTCATGTTTCATGGATACCCTTAAATGCTAAAAAAAAAATTACAACCTCTAAAGAAATGAAGTAGGATACCATGTGTTAGCTTTTCATTTTACAACGTAGTCATCTAGGAGATTACATCTGTCCAATCAAAACAGATATCTAGATTACATCTGACCAATCAAAACAGTTATCTAGGAGATTTCAATCAAAGCAGTTATCTGACCAATCAAAACAGTTATGTTGGAGATTTCAATCAAAACAGTAATCTAGGAGATGACCAATTAAAACAGTTATCTAGGAGATTACATCCAACCAGACCAATCTTAGAAACCTGGAGACAGAAACAGTTATGAAGGAAATTACACTCGACCAATGAAATCTAAGATCTGAAGACAGAGTTGTCAGATATTCCAATGCTTACATCATTTAGGCAAATCATAATGTCTTGCCATTATATCTATCTTGGTAGTGTTGTAACATGTTTTCTCAAAGTTTTCTAGGGAGTTGCATCTAGTATTGCTTTAGGAAAAGTCATATTACATGAATGTGATATCTTCCTCCTGTTTTTTGGTGTACAGGAGAATGCTGCTGTTTATGTGTGTGGAGATGCAAAATATATGGCACATGATGTCCACAAAGTTTTGTTGAAAATCATTGCTGACCAGGGACAGAGAACTCCTGAAGATGCTTTACTGTACCTCAAGTCCATGGAGACAGAGGGAAGATATCAAAAGGATGTGTGGGTCACATGATCCTTGTTGAGGAATATCGCCAGACGGTGCTCGGGAATAGTGCAATTACAGAAAGTGGGATACAAATTTTACACTGTAACGTAGCAGAATATCTGTGATTATGTTTATAGCCAAACGTTTTTTCAGTCCAGAGACTTTCATATATAAAAAGAAGCATTCTGTGATAATTTTTATATAAATTGTTTTTTTTTATTTTGAATTAAATGTACAGGATAAATGAATTGTTACATTGTTATGAGGCTGTAGAAGGTAGGGATGCTGACGAGTTTGTTAGGAGAGGTTTGTGGTTTCAAAAAACTCCTAGTCACCATCATATCCAAGCCAAGGATTTAGTCAATTATATAGGAAATTAGATGAGGAGTGCGAGGAAAAACTTCTTTTCAACTGTAAATTTGTAGAGCATTCTACCACTGAACTCTAGTTATAAACAATGTTTAGTAAGAACAGTGATATTCTATTAATCATTTCTGTATAAGCATTCTACCACTGAACTCTTGTTATAAACAATGTTTAGTAAGAACAGTGATATTTAGCTCTTCTGAGCCGAAGGCTCAAAGAGCTAATGCTATGGCCATTTGTGCGGTGTGCGTAAACTTTTTAGAAAAAGGGCTATAACTCAAGAACCCCTTGGCCAATTTTTTTCAAATTTGTTACAGGGTATCATTGGCCCAAGGGCTTTCATACATACTAAATAGAGGGATGTGACCCTTTTACAAGGGGAGATAATCAGGAAAATACAAACAAAAGTAGTGGTTGCTAAAAAATCTTCTTCTCAAGAACCACTGGGCAGATTATCACCAAACTTACACATAAGGATGAGGATATGTTGTAGATTTAAAATTGTTCAAGGCATTACCCTGGGGCAAAGGTCGTGGTCTCAAGGTCACTTCAAAGTTGACCTAAATTTATATTTCCTTAAATCTTTGATATTTTAGTCATTATAAGGACTAGGATCATCAAATTTTGACAGTTGATGCATCTTAGGACCTTGTGTCAAGTTGTCTCAAAAGTAGGTCACGGTGACCTACTTTTTGAATTTTGCAGGTATTTATTTTAAAATTAATTTTGATGCATATCTTGGACACTTTGAAGCCTATGATTATCAAAACTTGTCAGTTGGTGGATCATGGGACCTTGAAATGCGTCAACTGAAAAATAGGTCACCGTGACCTACTTTCTGAATTTTATGGCTTATCATTTATAGATATATTTTAAGTTGTTATTTCAAATACTGAGAGGTTTAGAATCATCAAATCTTGTAAGTTGATGCATCTTGAGGCCTTGAAACATATTTATAAAAAAAGTAGGTCACAGTGACCTACTTTTTGAATTTTGCAGATATTCAAATTTCACATTTTCAATTTTAGAGCATATTTTGGGCACTGTAAAACCTACGATCATCAAACTTTGTCAGTTGATGCGTCTTCAGTCTTCGGTTTGTGTCGACCAAAAAGTAGGTCACCGTGACCTACTTTTGGTATTTGACAGCTAAATTACTATATTTCAGACACTATTTGACCTACAATCATCAAACTTTGTCAGTTGATGCATCTTGAGTCTACGGAGTGTGTCGACCAAAAAGTAGGTCACCTTGACCTACTTTTGGAATTTGACGGCTATATTTATATATTTCAGATACTATTTGACCTACAGTCATCAAACATTGTCTGTTGATGCGTCTTGCATGTTCGAAGGGTGTCGACCAAAAAGTAGGTCACCTTGACCTACTTTTGGAATTTGACGGCTATATTTATATATTTCAGATACTATTTGACCTACAGTCATCAAACTTTGTCAGTTGATGGGTCTTGCATGTTCGGAGTTCGCTGACCAAAAAGTAGGTCACCATGACCTACGATTGGAATTTGACAGCTATATTTCAATATTCAAATACTAATTGGCTTAAAATCATCAAACTTTGTCAGTTGATATTTCTTGGGTTCTCAAAATGTGTAAACCAAAAAGTAGGTCACATTGACCTACTTTTTTTGAATTCTTAGGATTTAACTAAAGATTTAGAATACTAAGAGGCTAAAAATAGAAATGGTGGGGTTGTACAATTTATCAGAAGAGCGATTCTAGGCCCTTGGGCCTCTTGTTTATTCATCATTTCTGTATACTGTAAACTGAGAAAAATTTGGCACACATATTCTAGCGCAAACTTAACTACCAAGACATTGGCGTAAATTGAATTTGTTGCAAAATACATTTGGCACAGAGTTTGTGGTTTGATCCATGCCTATATTTCTCCATGGAGGCACACACTCAATAGCCTCTGATCAATTTCTAATAGGTAAGCTTATGAACAAGAATGCTAGGCTGCACTGAAAAAGGAATTCGAAGTGCGTTATGCAGATTTCATTCCTGGAAAGCCAATGATCGTGTGTCTTCCGTATCTATCAAACTCTTTTGTCCTGAAGCAGTCGGTGCCATGTGGCTTGTCCAAGCAAAATTAAAGGAATAATGGACTTGCTAAAACTGTTTAAGCACTTTGAAAAGAATTCTAAATGCAGGTTTTACGTAGTTTACATGTGGGCGTAGTTCTGATTGTATTTGATTTTTTACGTAGTTTACATGTGGGCGTAGTTCGGACTATTTGATTTAATATTTTATTGCAGACTTTTTAATAAGTAACAATGTTTTTTATATCTCGGGTATAATATGATAACATGTAAATATGGTCGAATAAATGATTGTGCACTGGTAATATTTAAACAAGGTTTTGATTGGAGTAAATAGAAAAAGGTGGAGGTAATACAGGCACTTCTACACGCATTGTCAGCGTGGACTTCGTTACGTTTTGACCTTGAGGCACTAAAAGTGAATGACACATATATGGGTGTAAATGATGAGTACAGTAAATTAGTTGGTCCGCGTTTATTTAACAATATTCAAATGTTGAACAATCACTGTTCACCTGTGTTAGTGTGTATACAATATACCCTGACCTTCCGACATTACCTAAGCGGATGCTTCCGGTGTAGGCGTCAAGGAAAAGATCACTTGCGCTAAAGGCGCTAAATTTAATAGCGTGCCAAATTTTCTCGATTTACAGCAATATAAGCAGGAATTTTATGATCGGAACAAATAATTAATATCAAACATTCCTGATGCTTATATATCAAGAAATCGTGTTTCTATACGAAATAGTAAAATTTGATGAACAAATGAGGATTGTCATTGAAGTTAAAGACGAAGCCTCGATGTAATAAAGTTGATAGGAATTCTTGGACTAGAGGATTAGTTCATATAAAAGTCTCTTAAAGATTTTGCATTGACAACATTTATTGAAAATACACCTCAATACAAACTTAAATCACATTTCAAGTACGAACTTCAACACGATATCAAGTAAAATAATAAATTGGAAAAATGAAATGTAAATGTCTTGTACTTGAGCAAATATTTTGAAATCATTGCTTTTTCATGAGCATTTGATACATGGAGATGATGGCCATTTTGATATTGCTTTGTCATGAATGAACAAGATGAAGATTCTTAAAAGTCCTATCAAGGATGCATAATGAAATTTTTATTTTGAACATATACTCTATTCATAAAATATTTTGGATAAAGTAGTATATTTATAATAAAATTTAAGATTCATAACTTGTATCCAGTTGTAATGGTTCATTAATGCCAATAATACCTGTTCAAACAATGTCACATAAAATATACAAATATTAGATATCAGATGATATATATCACATTCACGAACTTGCATGCACACCTATAGATATTGGGTAGAAAAAAAATCACAGCTCAGATTAGAAAACACACAAAATTACAGTCACGAACGCTATTGATCTTTCTTTTCCTCGGTGTTGGATGAAGTTGTCTTTGAACACAGATACACTCCAACCACAGCTAGAAGAAATAACGGTAAAAACGTCGTCAATCTCACGGCCAGCTCCTGATTTGTCGTCAGTCCGGACTGGAAGTGGAGGATGAGGTACGTACCCTCACTCAGACCCCATATCTGAAAGTCAGCAGTGTAGTCTTTAAGGTCAGTGAATAAGCAAACACTATGGAGAAAATAGATTTATACCATGAGGGGGGGGGGGGGGGGGTCATACCATATAAATCAATGAAATTTAATAGCATTGGGTGGGGGGTGGGGGAATTTTTTGCTATAGTATTGAATTTCAATATTAATATAAAACTCCAGCTTTAGGCCAGAATGCAAAATGCAAGGATCCAAGTGAATATTCATTACAGATTATATTGTGTGCTGTTTTAGGAAAAATAATGTCTGTACAAACTGTTTTACAAACTTTTATAACTTATTGGGTCACTTGAATCACTCAGGTGACCTTTTTGTCCAATATCATGTGTTGGTCATAAACATTTGAACATTTTCAGCATTTTCTCTTGAACAGCTAAACCAATTTTGGTATATAGTATATATGGGTAAAACGGAACAAAAATTTTGAATTTCATGGACCCTGTCTTCCTGAGGCCTGAGGGATTGGGTCAAAACCATCAAAATTAATGCAATCTTGAAACATCTTCTGTACTCCTAGACATTAAGCATTCAACTGTTGTTTACATGATTATTATAAGCAATGAGCCTTCTACCAAAATTGTAAAATTCATGACCCCTGAGTTTTGAGTTCATGCCCTGGGTGGGGCTAAGTTGATCATATATTGAAAATTCATATATCTTAGAAAAACTTTTTCTTTCTATCTGGACACTAAGAAGGCAAAATGTTTGCATGATTATAACGAGTACTCAAGTCTCTACCAAAATTGTAAAATTCATGATCCTGGGTTTAGGTCGTATATTGAAAATGCATCATATCTTAGAAAACTTTCATCTTTACTTCTGAACATAGAGGAGGCAAAATGTTTGCATGATTATGATGAGCATTGAGTCATCTACCAAAATTGTGAAATTTATACATGTAACTCCAGGATTCAGGTTCTATAATTATTACATGAGCAAACAAGCAGTTTTTCTACTGATTATTCTTAGAGTAGGATCGAGTTTTGGGTCCTTTGGTAAATTACCTATTAATGATATGTTAGAAACAAATCATGAGTTATGGAAAATGTGATGCATTACCCAGGTGACCATTAAAGGACACGTCTCATGTTTACAAAGTATACAAAATTATATGCATTTTGTCTTCCTTGTGCTTAATATAGAAATTAATTCTAATACATTGTAGTTCGTTTGGCGAAATATTGTGATAATTAACCACAATATATGGACTTAAATCTAAGCCCCGATTTCAAAAAGCCTAGTTAGGTAGTCACGTGGTACAGTGACATCATATGCAACCTTTGTCGATCAACTTGCTGTGAAAGTAGTGTTAAATATTTATAAAAACTCAGGTTTTATGGGCCTAATGTATAATTTACCATGGATAACATTTATTTCGATGTTGACAAATTTTCCAAGTCTTATATGGTTTAGCTACCAGTGCATACAAATATCGATGTAAATACCAAAATGAAGCGAGCAATGAAACGATCTGCGATTGTGAGTAAATAATGTTTACATGGGGTCGCAGTCTAAAAACTATTTGGTAATGTTATTCCTTTAAACATCTGCAATTAGCGCTGTTTGTTTTAAAAAATAAACAATGCAATTATTATTTTGGATTAGATAATTTAAAGCTACCAGTTGGTAGAAACTGAGATCACAAGTTATGCCTATATGTTGTTACAAACTGAAGGTTATTTGGTACGAGAGTGTATTGAATTTGAAGAGCAGAACAGAATGCATAAAATGCTGTAGGCCTACATGTAACAGTGCTTAGCTTCCATAGAACCATTTTCTCAGTTGTTTTTTTTACGTCTATGTCCAAATGCTTTTTTGAAAAAGTACAGGGACATTTTATGGCAAAGTCATAGTGCTGAAAAAAATATTCACGTCTTTTCCCCCTCATTCCTTCCTTCGAAAATAGAAGAAAACACAGTCTAAATCCTTTCTACTGACAGCTAAGTACACATTAAATGGCACAAAACACCCTAATGCAGAGTATTTTACAAACTGTTAATGTGATAATTGTTTTTTTTTGTCAATTAAATGTAATCTGTTTATGAAATGCCTAAAAACTGTTTGCAAACCTTCTCACTCGAGGTCACATATGATGTCACAGATAATGGCGCGTAAAATATCGAAGAAAATATGCATATCGCAAGATTTGAATTTCATCACTTTCAAACTTGAAAACTTGGCAAACTGTTTAATTTTAAACACATGTAAAGTAGTTTTAGGCATGAAATGAATTAATTTTGCTGAAAAAAATAAAAAGTTTAGAAATATGCGATGTGTCCTTTAAGGCCCATAGACCTCTTGCTTTTGTAAGTGTCCACTAAATAAAGATTAGTCAGTTTTGCTCTACATACCAGTAATTGGGCCAAGTAAACAATCCGAACATCTTCCTTTTTCTGGAACCGCGGGGAGAGCCACGTGAGAATGCACCACCCCATCATCAGGGCACCTGCTGAGCGAGTGGTGTGAATGTGGTATTTATCTACTCGCCTTCCCTGGAAAAGATGCCACACAGATTAAGAGGAAGAAAATCAAAGGCTACCTGAAACCTCAAGAGACTTGTTATGTTAAATGAAATTCTACAACTGTAACTCGAGGAAATCAAAGGATTTACATACACTGTAAATGTAGGACTGAATTCACAGAACTCATTTAGTATGACCAAAACAACACACTCAAATCCTAATCATGTGGTTTTATCATTTTATATGAATACCAATTATTGGTGTTTATATTTTGGTGTATCAGACCATGAAATGAAGTAATCAATGATGTCCAGTTATTGTTGTTTTCATGATGTGCCAGACTATCAAATTACGGTATCAGTGTTGTACTTTTTTGTACATGGTGGTAAAATGTAGAATAGGTTTCCATAAAATTATATACAGTATCAATAAAGCAGTATTAGTTTTAGACAAATCCATGTACATCGATTGACTATGAAAATTGATGAAACCTCAATTACTTTGTTGAGGGTGTTATAGAAAAATATTACCGACATAAGTATCTACATGTAGAGTATAAGTACAGTCAAACTAGGTTATAGTGAACATGCTTATAATGAATCACTGGTTATAACAATGTAAAATTCAATTCCCACTTAAGTAGAAATACTAAATAACAATGAATTATGCCTATCACAAAGCAATATGGGATGTCCCTGGTGTTTTCTTTATAACCATGTTCTACTGTAATAATAAAAGTCTGACCTGAACTTTACACATGGCATTTGGGAAAGCTAGATGTGACAGTGACAACAGGAGGAGGATCCAGCTGTTGATGTGGGAGAGTAGAGTGATCCCCCTTGACTGCCTCACACCGTGAAGTTCTGGGCGATTCTTCACCAGTTGAAATATGTTTGCCACACACCACAGAATATTACCCAGAAATCCAAACCAAAAATGCTGTAAATGAAGACTCCACAAAGTTTTCCTTGTTGAAAATTGAGGTATAATTGTACAGCCTACAGGATATTATAATATTGCTCTCACTGTAGATTTTACAGCCTACAGGATATTATAATATTGCCCTCACTGTAGATTTTACAGCCTACAGGATATTAAAATATTACCCTCACTGTAGATTGTACAGCCAACAGGATATTAAAATATTACCCTCACTGCAGATTGTAGAGCCAACAGGATAATGAAATATTGCCCTCACTGTAGATTGTAGAGCCAACAGGATAATGAAATATTGCCCTCACTATATATTGTACAGCCTATAGAATATCAAAATATTGCCCTCACTGTTGATCGTACAGCCTACAGGATATTGAAATATTGCCCTCACTGTAGATTGTACAGCCTATAGGATATTGAAATATTGCCCTCACTGTAGGTTGTACAGCCAACAGAATATCAAAATATTAAATTGGCCTTTCTGTAGATTGTACAGCCAATATACCTTGTCTGTGAAAATCTCGCCATATGACAGCTGGCCAATCCCCATGACAACCAGAAGCACCATGATCCCCTGGAAGGAAAACGTGCCAAGCGTCAGCAGTAATTCACTTTCATGTCATGAATATTCTTTATATATGGAACAGGGCAGATCACATCAATGCCTTTCACAACCCAGTTAAGGTTACCCAAATATTGGAAAGAGTAACAAGAGGCCCATGGGCCACATCACTCCCCTGAGTCACCTTGGCCCATATTTAAAGATTTTCCCGATATATTGGCATGTAAAACTTTGATCCCTATTGTGGCCACAACCTACCCCGGGTGCTCAGATCAGTAAATTTGAGATGTACTCATTTCAAATGGACAGGATGACTTTTTTGATAGAATACCTAAAAATGTTATCACTATAATTATGATCAAACACTCCCACTGCCCTGAGGACAAGTGTTGTGGTCTGGACCTCTGTCATCTCGGTAACTACAAGAAACACTGATACTTATAATCATGCCCTACCATTGCTCTGGAAACAAGCATTGTGGTCTTAATGGAAGAGTCCTCTGTCTTCCTTCTCAATAACCATAACAACAGCGGACCAAGCAGGAAGGAGGCAAAAAGTCGGTTCAATTGTCCGTGAATGACGTCCACTTTCAAATCTTTGGTCTACAACAGATTTATCAAACCATCATGTATTTCCAGGATTCAAGGGCAACAAGAAGTATTGTGAGCAATGCTCACTAAGAATACCCCCCGCTTACCCAAATCTCCCAAAGGGTGTTGTTAATAGGTATAAATTACCTCTTTCCTGGATGTAAAAAAGAAAGGGCATGACAAAACCTTGGGTAGTTTCTTATCTAGGGAGAAATGGATAACAGATAAATGATAGGGAACATCTTCGTCCCATGGGTAGTCCATATGTATGATATGGTGACTGTAGGTGGAAAGGATAACGCTTTAGAGCCCGGAAACCATATTGCTACTTCAATGTCCAGTGCACTTGACCTTTGACCCCAAATTCAGTAGGGAACATCTGCATTCCATAGGTAGTCGATATGTATGATATGGTGACTGTAGGTGGAAAGGATAACGCTTTAGAGATGGAAACCATTGCATCTACAGACGGACGGACAACCCGATTCCAGTATCCCCCCCCCCCCTCCCCCACAACTTTTTTGCGGGGGGTATAACAAAAATTTCTTACAAACATTTCTCATCATGAACCAGTCATTGCATAAATGCATAGTGTTTGTAGGCTCACTCATGAATACTAGAAAGTGTATAACATTATGATAATGCTTTAGTATCTGTGGTACACAAATGAAAATTGGTGTGCAGTGATCTTCAGCACTTTTAATTTCATAAGACGAAATGAGAATCTCCTTCGGACTGTCACTCAAGGCTGATAGAGTGGGGGATCAAGGACAGTCCCAGTGAGGGATCAAGGCTGGCACCAATCCCCTATCCCAGGAAATTTTCACTTTACAAATAGTAAGGTGACTATTTTTTTAATTTGTTGATTTACAAATCTGCTGAACAATTTTTTTTTTTAACTTTGAGACAAAAAATTAAAATTGAGCAAGAGTACTGCCAACGGTACATAATACACCCATGAAAAGCTAATATAGGTTGTTTTTCTTACACCATGATTTGTAGAACTTGTCTTCAGGTAGTATCAGCAATCATCAGGGTACGACATACTTTCTTTGCATCGTAAAAACAGACAAATCATGTACTCTATATGTAATATTTTCACTTGGTATAAGGTGTATGTGTACCGTCCAAGTTTGATGGTCCTAGCCCCAATGGTTCAGTCTGTATCCTGCTACTATGACTTTGACTTTGAGAAACAATTGGCATAAGGTGTATGTGTACAAAGTTTGACAGTCCTAGCCCCAACAGTTTGGTCTGTATACTGCCTACAAGGTTTTCCTACTGAGTGGTATAGTGACCTTGAAAAACAATAGGCATCTTCCTCTCATTATGGTGATCAAATGTACCAAGTTGCAATATCCTAGAGCTTATGGTTCAATTTGTATCCTGCCTACAAGGTTTGTTTTTTTAAATTCCTACCAACCGAACAAATTTCAATACCCCCTAAATGCAAATGAATATAACTTTTATGAGATATGTTGGACTTTGTATATATATCAGTGACAAAGGGCACAATATGATATATACACAAATCCCAATTGGTATCACTGTTATTCACATGGCATATTTGGTTAATATGCAGTAATGTTTCATTCTTAATAAATTTTTGCTATCAGTTTTTTTGGTTTTTATTTTCTACCAAACTGACCCTCACCAACTGAACCTCATATTCTAAAAACAAAAAATAGATAATGAAATTTTTCATACAACTTTCAAAATAAAAAAAATATGGCGCAAAGTTCCCATGAAATTTGAATGACTTTTTCGCTAGTTCTGTCACCCCACTTCCTCCAGTAAAACTTTCTATAATGGACTCAGGTAATATAATACATGGACTGTTGTTTCTTCATTTTCCACTGAATACTAATTTTCGTAGTTTTGTAGTTGTGCTAAGCCACAAAATCAAGTGCTCAATGAAATACAACTTTTGCTCATAAAGGAAACACAAGAGAATCTGACCATGAAATTAGTATCAACTGTCTAACAAATTCATGAAAAATCTGATGCCCACAAAAACTGATGATACCACAGTATCTGCAAATTTAAAGATTTATCTCACCTCCATCCCAGAGACAAAACAATTACCTGGAGAGTAATTGTCCATGCTGGGTTCAAGTAAAGCAAGAAACCAGTAAACCCAGTGAAGACGAGATCTGCCACCAGCCATGTGTTCAGGTCTCTCAGGCCAGTCAACAGGAACAGCAGGACAAAGGCTCCACCCCTAATGTAGTCTGATGTGTCGGCCATTGTAGCTCAGAGAAGCACGTCCAGGCTGGACTGGATCTGAAGAAAAAAAACCAACAGCACGCAATGACAGATCATATCCTGAAAGCTTTACTGTGTAGAGAGGTGTCAAGAGGCAAGGAAGTGGTCGATTCCTGTCGCATTGTCATGCTGAGGAAGAGAAGTGATCTGCATGTTAGAAGTTATGTAATATATAGACTGCACCATGCAATACATCAACTGACAACACAGGGATCAAGTACGCATTCTTAAATACACAAAGCTTTTTTCTATAATTACAATTAAATTATTGCTTTCTTACATAATAGTTTTTATACAGCATACATGTACATGATAACACATCGAAAAATTAGCAAGTTTTATCCCCCCCAAAAAGTTGTTATCAACTGAGTTGAAAGTTTTACATTTGCAAACTTAAATTTTTACTTGGTCTTGATATTTTGTCGTTTAAGGAGCTGTACATACCGAATTCCATGGCTATATGCTGACTTACAGACTGTTTAAAATAGAACAACTACACTCGAGGGTCAAAAGTATTTCTGCACTGCTAATTTTCACTATATAATACAATTTTTAAAGTATTGATAAAAATATTTCTACTGCTGCCATCACCATAACAATTTCACAAATCATGCATACTAACCTAGATTTAAATCTGTTACTGTTATTTTTTCTATGTGTTACATTTTTAACACTCACTAAGATAATTGATATGTTGTAAGAATTTTATTTGAAATTAATCTTACATATTTCATATTCATTAGCATTTCAAAAAGTCTACCTCATAATTCATAAATCAACCAAATTTAATTATTTAAAATAACAATAAAAGTAACATGTCATGAATCTCGAGTGAATTCTGCATATATTTTGAAATTTTCATAATGATAACATTAATCATCAAATTTTGGTTAAGTTTTTAAAATATGAAAGTTGTAATGAATATACAACTATATAGTGAAAATTAGCGGTGCAGAAATACTTTTGACCCTTGAGTGTAGATATTGAATATATACATTTATCCCTACATGTTACAAATACATGTACTTTATCAATATTTAGTCTTATCATGAATTTCATTGACTTATAAATATCACTAAATAAGTTTTGATATCAGATTATGATTATGGAGCCATTAAGTAGAAAAAACATGGTTGGTGGTTTTCTAGTTGTTATGTTATAGGTGAGGCAATGGGTAAAAAGGTAGTGAGATAAGAGAAAGATGAGAGGACAGGAAAGGGGGAGGAAAGGAACTGGGGAGGGAGAGAGAGAAGTGGAGCCCACCTTAAAAAACAGAAGTATATTTACAGTGAAAACATCAATATATTTAAGTGTTTTGCAATTTTTGAATTTAGCTTTGTGAATGCATTGTCATTTTTCTGGAATAATGTCATTGTAAAAATTTTTTTAATGGAAAAATTATGCCAGCAACTTTTGATATTTTTAAACTCAATGGTGTTTATTTCATCAAAACTGAGGAGAAATTGGCTCCAAGAGAAGCTTTTGAAAAAAGATAGTTTTACATGAAATATTGTAGATAGGGAAATTTATATATATATATATATATATATATATATATATATATATATATATATATATATAAAAAGTTCTGCATTTACTCTATTCATATTTCATGCATGGTTATATTACAGTTGCATCGAAGTTTCCAAAGAAAAATTTCCCTATCTAATTATATATATATTATATATATAATTATATATATATACTATGATTACAATTGACACATTCAAATTAAAGATCTGAACATTCTCTTGTCATTAATTAACTACTCCGAGGGGAGTGGTTGCAATTTATACGGACGGGTCACCTGGAGTATACGGAAGAAATAGGGCTTTTATATGTATAATCCAGTTGATCAGCGCATTAATTTCATTTCTACTGGAACTACTTTGTACGTATCCCCTCCTTTACTACCCTCCTCCCCAGGTCTGCCCTCCCATCCACTGTTTACCTCCCTTTTACTCTATCTGTCCCCTCCTAAAACAATCCACAGACTAGCTCTAGACTATATCACCAACCTGAAAGTGCCTGATTAGTTTGCTAATAGTGGGTGGTGTAGCATTTTATAAAGGCATCATGATCATTCATTTGGGTAGGGTGGGGGTTCACCCTCAAACAGCATAATTATGGGTCGAGTTGGGGATTTCAACTACAATTGCAACGGACCAGACCGGAATTCGAACCTGGACCCCCTGAATCTCTAGTAAGGTGCTCTACCAACTGAGCGATCAAACCCGTCTTCCCGCCACATTCCTCCCTCCTTAATATTATCTTCACACTTCGAAGACCCCGGCCTTTGACAACAAATATAACAGGAAAAGAGCAAATGCAACGACTACGAGCCATAAAGGGATTCGAACCCGGGCCCCCTAATACTCCCATCAGGTGTTCTAACAACTAAGCTATTCGGACCACGGCCATCAAACCCGTCTGACCGCTGTCGCACCACCGCCACAAAATATTTTACGAATCGAATTTACTCTGTTAAACACTGTTATTTAGGCCTACTTACTACTCGTAAAAATAAAGCCAGTTATGATTAATGTGGTGGCTCTGTTCTATTTATGTGCGTAAATAATGAAACATGCCTTAGAATTCGGAGGGAACTTCAAAGGATGGCTAAGCACATCTCGATGTGTACATGGGGTTTGTTTGTTTTTATTTGTCGCACACAGAAAATTCGTATTGTTTAAATACGTGTAAGCCTTTATATAACTGTAATATTGCTTCTTTGAGGAAACTTTTGTGTGATATATGAATGATCAGTTCATTGTCATTTTTCATTCATGCTAAATTTCTATCGTAAAATATTTTGCATTCGTACGAAACATTTTCAATACGATTTACTAAAAGAAAACGAAGCCACTCGATAGAAACCGATGTTTCTGATGTAAACAATTTTTTCAAATTGTTATGGGCAAATACATTTTCAGTAATCAGTTCAGTGATGTCTAGTATTTTACTTGTCCTAAACAATGGGTTCAAATCCTAGTAAACAGAAAGTTAAGCGAAGTCAATCGGCAGCTGAAGTGAGACCGCTCGCCAATGGACATGTGCCCCCGCGCCGCACAGTCAGCACCCTCAGCCGCGTCACGGAGTCCATGGGAATCGAAAAGAAGAGTGCAGAGCAACCTGATGTGGAATTCCCACAGGAGGAATACAAAGATGGGAAACTTGGCATTACGGTAATACAAAACAAAAAGAATCTGTTTAATAGTACAGTAGTTGGACCATATGATTTTATTTTTTTGCCATCAAACTCATAAAATTTGTCAGATCCTAGAATCATATATCATGATAAGATATATACCCCCAATACCCCCCCCCCCCCCCTAGAAAGCTGTTTACAGTTCTGCATATAGATTTGTCATTGATAATTCAAGTGACACATCACAAAAATCACAAAATGAAGGGGGAAATACAGTACATATATATATAGTATATGATAATTACAGGGTATTGAATCAGGGGAAAATTGTTGCACAGTAAACTGGAGCTTGCAAGGTCCACTCCTGCACAACAACTGAGGACATGATAATGTAACATGATATCAATGTTATGTAGCAGTCAACCAGGTTTGATTGCCAGTGGCCAGATAGCTCAGTTGGTAGAGCACCTGCCTGACTGGAGATTCAGGGGGCCCAGGTTTGAATTCCAGTCTGGACTTTTGCATTTTCTCCCTTCGTGTTACATTTGGTGCTGTAGACCAGCCCCTTGAACTGACAGGTGAAATGCCTGTCAGTGGATAAAGATCTTATAAGGTGATGTCTTCAAGCTGTGAAGTCATTTAAGGAGGGAGGAATGTAGTGGTCAACTGGATTAAATAACTGGTGGTCAGATAGCATTCAGGGGGCATCCTGATTTGATCTGTTGCATTTTCTACCTTCTATTAGAGCCTATACTGAAATATTTTATATATCAAGTAGTTTGAAATAATACTACCACTGAGAATAGAAAGAATAGTGTATATTGAAATTAATATATTAAAGTATGATTTTGTTCTACTGATGTATTTCAATTTCATTACGTAACCAATAACTGCTTCATTACCAGAATAAGGACACTCTACTGAATTACCTGGATTCCCTGGAGGATGGTGAATTATTTTGTGACCCGGACTTCAATGCTGACAGATTCGCACTCTTCTACAGTGACAGGGATGCATCCAGTTTCCAATGGAAACGGCCTACGGTTACTTGACAATTTTACTTTTTTAATTAACTTTTTCAGTGATTGTTAAATCATCTATTGCTACTTTGAAATTTAAAAAGGTAATCTTAATTTTAAAATTATTAGTAGACCAGAATTGATTCATGTTTGTTCAAGTAGTTTTAAAAAAAATATATAGAGTATAATCTGTCTAAACCGGCTATGTGTGGTTGTAAAGAAATTGGCCGGTTTGCACAGAGTCCGGAGTGCAGAATGTTGACAAGAATGAGAGTTGCTTCCCTTGTATTCACTATCTATGCATACGTGTGTAATGATTGCTAACGTTTTATTATATCACAAAAGAATTCAAAATGTAAAAATATAAATGTTAGTGTTTTATTGTCGTGCTCATTTGAAAAAGTTTCAATTTTTATTAAACAGTTTAAAATCTTGGAATTATTCACGCAATTTTCTGTTGGTAAATTGTCAATTTCGTCTGCATCATTGCCGTTATCAAGTGCTACATTATGTACGTTCGTCAAGTTTGTGTTGTGTTGGTCTAAAATTTGTCTTTTCCAGCTTTCATTGTAAATGTATCTCTTTCAACTGTCTCAATTTGTGAAACAGAAACTGATGTAATGCCGAGTGATCGACCGGACATGGCGAGTTGTGCTAACTAACTGCATATCATCACTGTCTGACTCGCCGTAGAGTTCCGAGAAGTCCACGAGGGGAAACCCTGCTTTTGGAAAACATAACTGGATTGTTGCCGATTTTGTTTCATTCCAAGAATATATTGAATTTATCGAAAAATTGAACTTTGTCTTTTAATGTCAGTTCTCATCTCTGTCGTTAGGGGGAAGGTGCCATTACCTCGTGCGTGGTGCTGTCATAATTGAAAGGTACACCCCCTAAAAATCAGGTTTTATTTTAAACTGATTGCGACTCATCGCCAGTTGCACTCTTTTACTTACCTGTGGCTTCCCTTGAGACACCCTTTGTGTACACCGCATGTGATCGACTGAATACCGACAGGTTGGTCATCGTGGGGTGGTTGGTTTAAATACGATAATTAGAGCTAATTACGAGCAGTTGGGACCTTGAGTACACCGAATACAATTAGGGTGGTGTATCATCGAGCGGCCGGTTTAAACAGGATAATTAAAGTTAATTGATAGCAGTTGGGACTGTGTAAGCCGGCCGATATACAGAGTACGCAGTATACGGAGTACAGGGAATTATTAAAAATGGATTTGTTAAAGAAATGTCAGGGACTATATTTTGTGGCCGGAATTGACAGAGCGCCGGAGTACTCAGAGGCCGGTTTGGACAAATTATACTGTATATCATAGCCCCCAAGGGCTCCTGGGTCATGGTTTCTTTGTTGTCATTTTGTTTTTTCTTGGAAAGGGGGATGAGTTACACTTTCAGAAGTTTCCATATAAGATTTAAACAAATGATCAGTCATTTACAAAAGTTATCCCTGTATCATGGCTTATGATATCATAAATTAATGATAAAAAAAAATCTGAGCAGGCAATATTGTAAAAATCTAAAGCAGCTACTATTGGCTGCTAAGCACCCACTCTGCTGCATAGAAGAAAATCTGTAAGCAAATTAGATCATGAGCATCCGCATTTTTATCTTGATTAATTTTTCACATTGTGTTTAGGACTTGGTGGAGGAGTGGCAGACCCCCCAGTTGATGGTGGATGGTGTTACCAGGGACGATATCAAGCAAGGCATTCTGGGAGATTGCTGGTTCCTGTCAGCATGTGCAGCAGTGTCTCAGAAAAAAGAGTACATGAAAAAGGTTTGAATGACAGAGAAACAAACTATGAGTATATGTACAAGTATATGATAGAGTATATACTGACAGACATTTCACAGACATGCTTACCAGTGTCTTTAAGGATGAATTACACATTGTTGTAATGGCCAACTTCCTTCCAAACCATAGAATGAAAAATGAATATTAGTAACATATAAATTGTCCTTTTAAACTTATAAAATTGCATGCCTAGTCGACTAGCTTAGTCATGTTAGTGGGTTAATGTGTAACAACCAATCTGTTGATAGTGAGTTTAAATCTGTCATTGGTTTAGTATTTTTCCCACTTACTTAAATTTCTACTAAAACAGCATTTTTTCACAGTTTTTAATTTTAAAGTTTGCACATATCCTTCACTCTCCATTCATAATGATTTTCTTTGGTATACGATATTCATTCTTGTAATATCATTAAATTAAATGAAATTTAGATTTAGTGTCAAAATATTTTTTTTAGTTTATAAGCATTGTTCAGTACAGCATGTTGAATATGCATCATAAAGTGTGAAATTAATGATCAGAAGTAGTCGTGACAAACATCAAAAACACATTGAAAACTATAAATATAATCAGAGCTATTTCAATACAAGTGGTACAATATACATATATTATATAGTGCATGTTTAAATTCATAATAATGTATATTTTAATTTGAGTAGATTGTGCCTTCTGACCAGCCTTTGTGTGGGCCCGGTTATAAGGGAATGGTGAATTTCCGTTTTTGGAGATTCGGAGAGTGGGTGGATGTGTACATTGATGATCGCCTACCCACCGTGAACGGGAAGTTGGTGTACGGCAGATGTACAGAACCCCAGGAATTCTGGGTAGCTCTCATTGAGAAAGCATATGCAAAGTAAGTACACATCCTTTACTGCACAAATGTTATTTTTTACACAGAACTTTGAACATGATATACAAGCTTTTTTTCGTTGAACAATGACTTGAATGAACCTTTGTCAAAGGAAATTTAAAGCAAAGAGCTACCATTGTTTATAAATTGACCTATTGTATCAGGTTACATGGATCGTATGAGGCCATCGAGGGGGGACAAGCAATGGATGCTTTAGTGGACTTGACTGGTGGCATTCCTCAATTATACGAAATACAAGACAAAGATCCATTTCTCTTCAGAATGATAGGGAAAGCTCAACAAAAGGGGGCATTTATCACTTGTTCTAGAAAGGTAGAATTGAAACATCATTTGTGTGTCTAATCTCTACGTCAAGAAAAATGTTAAGAAAGCACTTATATTTTAGCAGGATTGAGATGCCTATCATTAATTGGTATAAAGTTATGAATATGTTCAACTAAACATTTGAGTGTTTCTTTTTTCAGGGGAATTGGAAATTAAGCACAAAAGCAGACCCTAACGGTTTGGTGTCTGGTCATGCTTATACTGTAACTGAGGTCAGGAAGGTGGGTATAATCACTGCTTATTCTTTTATTCTAAATGTATATTGAAATATTTTTGTGAAACTTAACAAAAATTGAATTTGGTAAGTACCATTTGATAATGTCAACATCACAAATTGATTTAAATGTATGTATATTGTTAAGAAATAAAATTTAGCATTACTAGATCATTTGAGTACCTAGAAGTTCGTTCTACTTTTTTGCATATTATTGATGTATCAATCAATCCAAATATGAAATACATCATTAGGAAACATATTTTGTGAGATAAATTCGGGATAATTTTGTTGTGTCTGACCATATCACAGATACTGCACATGAGATAATTTTGTTGTGTCTGGTACAGATACAGCACATGAGATAATTTTGTTGTGTCTGGTACAGATACAGCACATGAAATAATTTTGTTGTGTCTGGTACAGATACTGCACATGAGATAATTTTGTTGTGTCTGGTACAGATACTGCACATGAGATAATTTTGTTGTGTCTGGTACAGATACAGCACATGAGATAATTTTGTTGTGTCTGGTACAGATACTGCACATGAGATAATTTTGTTGTGTCTGGTACAGATACAGCACATGAAATAATTTTGTTGTGTCTGGTACAGATACTGCACATGAGATAATTTTGTTGTGTCTGGTACAGATACTGCACATGAGATAATTTTGTTGTGTCTGTTACAGATACAGCACATGAGATAATTTGTTGTGTCTGTTACAGATACAGCACATGAGATAATTTTGTTGTGTCTGGTACAGATACTGCACAATAGATAATTTTGTTGTGTCTGTTACAGATACAGCACATGAGATAATTTGTTGTGTCTGTTACAGATACAGCACATGATATAATTTGTTGTGTCGATCTGTTACAGGTACAGCACATGAGATAATTTTGTTGTGTCTGGTACAGATACAGGGGATGCTTACTCCTCCTAGGCACCTGATCCCACCTCTGGTGTGTCCAGGGGTCCGTGTTTGCCCAACTATCTATTTTGTATTGCTTGTAGGAGTTATGAGATTGATCACTGTTCATTATCTTCACCTTTCATACAGCACATGGGATAATTTTGTTGTGTCTGGTACAGATACAGCACATGAGATAATTTTGTTGTGTCTTGTACAGATACTGCACGTGAGATAATTTGTTGTGTCTGGTACAGATACAGCAAATAAGAGAAATTTGTTGTGCCTGCAGGTACAGATACTGCACATGAGATAATTTTGTTGTGTCTGGTACAGATACTGCACATGAGATAATTTTGTTGTGTCTGGTACAGATCCAGCAAATAAGATAAATTTGTTGTGCCACGATACAGATTCAGCATGTAAAATAATTTTGATTGTTACAGATTAAACATGTGAAATAAGTTTATTTTGTTATAGAGCCAGCATGTGAGATTATTTTGTTTTCTTATCAATTCAGCATGTGAGATTATTTTGTTTTGTTATAGATTCAGCTTGTGATGTAATTTTGTTTCATTACAGATTCAGCATGTGAGAGGAGAAGATAAATTGGTCAGAGTTAGAAATCCATGGGGAGATAACAATGAATGGAAGGGCTCCTGGAGTGACAGGTCTGTTTTTATCTAATCCTGTAAATTCCTTGTACTGCACACAGATCTGAAATCACTCCAATCAATCTCATCAGATTTTGAATTCCATTTTAAAATCAGTTTTTATTTCCATTCTGTGTAAAAGTTATATTACTCTTATTGTCACTGTGGTACAAACTTTTACAAAAGCTGTGAAAGTAAAAGAGTGGCAAATTTAAACACTAAGATATCAATAAGTGGTAGTATATGCATACAGTGCTTATATATATGTAAGTTTGGATTGTAGCAGTGTCAGTTGTATGGTGTAATTGTGTTATGTGATATTGGTTAGTGTTTAGATTTTGATAATGTTTATTTTATTTAAACATGTGTTATGGAGTAGCGCAGATGTATATCAAAGTATTTCATACAAAAAACATTTATGCACCATTCTTTCTATTGCCATTGGTATGAAAAGTCATATGCATGTAAATAGCAAAAATCAAGGCAATCCAGATATCTAGATGCTTCACTTAATATCTGGAGGATTTGACTGGGAACCGAAATGTCCAGATGATGAGGCTCTTCACTGTATACCTTAATACATTTCTAATGATGTGAATACAGAGAGGTCAGCTGACTGCAATAAAATGCAGTCATAGCAAAGCTTCAGAGGCATCTAATTTGATGTGTTTCTGCGTAATTCATTATATTCAACAATTTTTTCCACTATTCTGCTTACCATGGGGAATGAAATGACTGTTCTGAATGTGAGTTCATTATAGGTATGTTTGTTATTAGCTTGCTATGCTGTATGGAGGAAAGACAAGCTCTGTCTAGCATATTCTCTCAGTAACTGAGAATTAGGTGTGGCCTAATCAGTAACTGAGAAGTAGGCGTGGCCTAATCAGTATCTGAGAAGTAGGCATGGTCTAATCAGTAACTGAGAATTAGGCGTGGCCTAATCAGTATCTGAGAAGTAGGCGTGGCCTAATCACTAACTGAGAAGTAGGCATGGCCTAATCAGCAGTGTTATTTACCTAGAGTGCCCAGGATCAGGAGGGCAGCAATTGCAATGTTCACACAATGACTGAATATGTATGAAGATTAGTGTCAGATGTGGAAATACACAAGAAATCAATTTTTTTTTACAGACTATGTGCTGAATATTCTGTTTAGAATTGGCATGTATTATGTCAGTGCATATGCAGGATGCATCAAATGAAATAATTTTAAAGGTACAAAAAGGATTTCCCATGCACTGCATTAGGATAATTTTGCATTCTTCATGAAAACTTTGAAACAGAAGAATTCATTACCTGTATGTTGGTATCATCTGTCTTTATGTAAAATTTTATGGTATCCTTTTAAAGTTATTAGACTAAAATTTCAGGCATTTAAGACATTCCATTTCAAGAAGAGCTAACCTAAGGTAGCCTTAGCGTCTGCAGTGAAATTGTTTTAGGCACACTTGTGAATGTTCTTTGTCCCTAAAAAAATTATTTGAAAAATAAAATGGAAACGACAGGATGCCTGTTTAGTTCTATCCTATTGTTTTGTGTTTGTATGTCAGATGAATATACATTTACATTCTTCTCTCCCAGTGATGTGAACTGGACATGGGTGGATGATCAAACTAAGCAGGAGATTGGCCTCCAGGCGAAGGACGATGGCGAGTTCTGGATGTCCTACAGGGATTTCTGTAAACAGTTCCAAGAGTTGACTATTTGTCAGTGCATTCCCGAGGGTGACAGAACAGAGGAGAGTGTTGGTAAGTTGATATGTTAACTTGTATGAATGGTGCTCGTACAGCAGTTTTTCCACACATTTTGCCTTCACATTGAATAGGACAATTCAAAACTGGGACAATTTAAATTTACTCATTGCCCTAAAGCAGTAATTAGCGGTTTTTGAAAAGTGGACAAAAAGTTTTTCAACGATAGCAGGAGAAGTCAGGACTCGAAATTAACATATGCCCGTCAGTCTGTGACTGGTTAAAAGTCTGTCGGACTGACTGACATTTGTTTTTGTCAGTCCGATGGGACTGGTTAATTTTCTAAAGCATCATTTTGGAAAATATACTTTTGAAATTTTATACACACATTTGGCATGCTTCGATCTGAAGATATCAGACGAATCTGATTCGTAAATATAAATCCCACATTTAAGTGTTACAATATTGTCCGAGGCATATTGAGTTAAATTTCATTTTGATAACATTAACGAAAGATGTTTAATTATTTCTGGAAAACTCTGTTGGACTGGTAAATTCTTCTGCGGACTGGTTGAAATTATACCCCATCATTCCAGCTGGACTGGTGACATAAAAAGTTAGCTTCAAGCCCTGGAAGTTGTACTCAGGAGAACTCATACCCAAAATTTGGGTACGAGTTCTCCTGGAGAAGTCGTACTCGGGTACCAGAGAAGCCGTACTCGGGTACCAGAGAAGCCGTACCCATCAATATCTGGGTACAAGTTCTCTTGGAGAAAAACTTTGTCATTTTACCAAATAGAAATGTGGGTATGAGTTCTCTTAGAAAAAAACTTTTTCAATTGTATTATAAAAATCTGGGTATGAGTTCTCCTGGAGAAAAAACTGTCATTTTATCATATAGAAATCTGGGTACAAGTTCTTCCGGAGAAAAAACTTTGTCATTTTATCGGATAAATCTGGGTACGAGTTCTCCTGCAGAAAAACTTTGTCATTTCTGTCATAAAAATCTGGGTACGAGTTCTCCTGGAGAAAAAAACCTTATCATTTTATTAAATGGATTCTCCTGGAGAAAACCTATGTCTATTCTGCTATAAATCTGGGTAGGAGTTTTCCTGGAGAAAACTATCATTTTATCAAAGAGATTCTCCTGGAGAAAAAAACCTGTCATTTTATCAAATGGAAATCTGGGTAAGAGTTCTCCTGGAGAAAAACTTTTTCATGATATACCGGTAGTAATCGAAATTTTGATACAAGTTTATCTCATTAAGAATTGTGCCATTTTAGGTATTGAAATCTGGGTATGATTTATCATTGAAAAAATTGAGAATTTCATACATTATGTACATAATTTACTATGAACATGCTTTTCAATTCAATAAAGAAAGTAAATATTATACAATGATCATACTTATTTGTTGTTGTTTTTTTCATTTGCATTGCTGTTTGGCATGAGACGATTATTAGTTTAATTATTGCAAATTTTAAACCTCCAACATTATATTTTTATAGCGTACCTCTATTTTCTGGTACATTGTACGTGCACGTCGAGGAAAACGCGTACCCAGATTTTTATGACAGAAATGACAAAGTTTTTCTCCAGGAGAACTCGTACCCAGATTTTTATGACAGCAATAACAAAGTTTTTATACGCCCACATAAAAATGCGGGCGCATTATTCTATACCGCTGCCTTCCGTCTGTCCCTTTAACTTTGTCTTCGCAACTCCTCCTAAACCCTTTGGGGGATTTTGATGAAACTTGGTACAAAGAAAGATCACAATGTGGAGATGTGCATATTGTAAGGGGAATGCTGTCCAATGTTTCTTAAAGGAGTTGTGGCCTTGGACTTTATTTTGTTCTATTCAAAATACTTTATCTTCACAACTCCTCCTAAACCTTTTGGGGGATTTTGATGAAATTTAATACAAAGAAAGATCACAATGTGGAAATGTGCTTATTACAAGGGGAATGCTACACCACAATTATTGAAGGAGTTAGGGCCCTTGTGGGTACGAGTTCTCCTGTAGAAAAACTATGTCATTGCAGTCATAAAAATCTGGGTACGAGTTCTTCAGAAAAATAGGGCACTGCTAAACCGGAACATGATACGCCCGCATACATTATTGACCCAGGAATTTGAACAAGTAAGAAAGGATTACTAGTAACCACAAAAGGATTTCGTCAGAGTTGCAATAACAATGTATTTTGCATTAAACAAATCTAAGTCCAAGGGCTGTAACTCCTTCAAAAATATTGGGACAACATTCCCCTTTTAATATGCACATCTACACATTGTGATCTTCCTTTGTCCTAGGTTTCATCAAAATCCCCCAAAAGGGTTAGGAAGAGTTGCGAAGACAAGGTACTTGCATAAAATAAATTTAAGTCCAAGGGCCCTAACTCCTTCAAACTATTTTTGAAATATAGTTTGAAGGAGTTAGGGCCCTGCAATGACATAGTTTTTCTCCAGGAGAACTCGTACCCACATTTCCATTTGGTAAAATGACAAAGTTTTTTTCCAGGAGAACTTGTACCCAGATATTGATGGGTACGCCTTCTCTTGGAAAAACTCGTACCCAAATTTCTGGGTACGACTTTTCCTGGGTACGAGTCTTCCAGAAGTCTTTTTAATGCATCTGGGTGAAAATAACACTTGGCAAAAATTTTTCCAGTACTGTAAAATCAGTCAGTTTTGTTGAGGCTCAATTTTTGTGGATTTCAAATCACGATGAAATGCACAATCAATGTATCTTTGTATGGTAATAATATCCACAAAATATTACCGTACATCCCAAGGAAACTGTAAAATCTCAGCAATCCACGAAAATTGAGCCCCACAAATTTGAATTATTCCACAGTATACAGTCAACTCCATGAAATACACAAACTTTCATTCCAAATGAAATCTTCTACTTTTACATTGTATTGAAAACGAAAATTATACTGTATGATGAACAAATAAAAAAATTATATTGAGCCGTGGGATAAACAGACATAAAAACATTATAAGATTTCATATTACTGAACGTCTGTGTAATTGTTTACAAAAACAGATAAGTGTAGATTTTGTATGAATTTTTGCAGGATGTTTTGTCTGTGTGAAGGGAAGCTGGGAGTGTGATAGAAGTGCAGGTGGAAGCAGAAATGACCTTCATAAGTTTGCCACAAACCCTCAGTACTCACTAATACTTCCAGAAGCAGGTCAGTTTGCAGCCATTGGGCATGTATGATTTGATTGTTATAGTTTTAAAAATAATGTTTGGAGGAGATCTTTATTCATGCTTGGAGAATTTTCTCTCTTTGTTATACCACCCATGATGAAGTTAAAGAAGGGGGGGGGGGTATTAGAACAGTTCAAATTCATTTACTCTTAACTTTTTAATAAGTCCCCCAAACTTCGTTTGGAGACTCATTGTTTTTGCTTAGTTCTTATTATTCTTCCGCTTCTTCTTTCTCATGCGTAGAAATGTCCACAGCCATTCTTTGTAACCTGTCAAAGAAATTATTAGATTGATTGATTGGATATTGTTTAACGTTCCTCTCAAGAATATTTCACTCATGTGGAGATGTCACCACTGCCGGTGAAGGACTGCAGAATTTAGGCCTATGCTCGGCTCTTATGGCCATTGAGAAGGGAGGGATTTTTATTGTGCCACATCTGCTGTGATGCAGGACCTTGGTTTTTGCAGTCTCATCCATTTAGTCACCTCTTACGACAAGCAAGGGGGTACTGAGGACCTATTCTAACCCAGATCCCCACGGAATGAAAGTATTAGATATTCAAGGATATGATAGGCCAATGTAAATAGTTGTGCAGAAATGTTTTTGTTTTTAGATTGAAGGGTGTTAGGGTACATTTTTTTTGGGGGGGGGGGGATCTAACATACATGTAGAACTATGGGTGGAAATTAATCCCAGAATTCAACAGATATAACTTGACAAATATGATAGATAGAGTCCTGGGGTCATTGGAAATGAGAAAAGAATGACAGGGCCTACAAATCAGTATCAAGGTCAAGGGATTCCAGTGACCTTGACCACTAACCATGAACATACATAAATACTGGTATAACTTTAAAACCGGGACTAATAGCAACATGGGATCTTCAAAAATGGTAAGAGGATAATGGGACCTACAAACTAGTATCAAGGTCTAATGATTCCTCGGTGACATTGAAATTTGACCTTGATCTTAAAAACTTATATTACTTAAGAACTGGGACTGGTATAATCTCGGCTTAGATTTGGCTTGGCTGAATATTTGGACTGATGCCTTCACCGAATCTCAGAGCAGTCCTTCATAATTCATGTCTGGTAATTTACTTTCAGCTTCGGCCGGTTCCAGCAATTAATGTGCACTTGGGTGACACTACTGTTCACTTCAAATAAGTTATTTGACTATTAAACTAACTTTCTATCACTATTAACTTTGCATTGCTTACCGTTTAGGTATAAAAATCCTAAAATGAAAGAGTCACTAAATTTTCCGTTTAAATGATGACTTCCATGGCACAAAATCTTATGTCCTTAAATTGAAGAGTTCCTATAGTCTGTATTATCTAGTTACTGATACAGTGTATCTCCACATACCATCTTGTATATCGCTAATTTAAAAAACAAACTTTTGGAACTCTCATTTCCTCCTCACTCTTTATTCTGTTTGTGGTTAGTCATTTCCTCCTCACTCTATATTCTGTTTGTGGTTAGTCATTTCCTCCTCACTCTTTATTCTGTTTGTGATTAGTCATTTCCTCCTCATTCTTTATTCTGTTTGTGATTAGTCATTTCCTCTTTATTCTGTTTGTGGTTAGTCATTTCCTCCTCACTCTTTATTGTTTGTGGTTAATCATTTCCTCCTCACTCTTTATTCTGTTTGTGATTAGTCATTTCCTCTTTATTCTGTTTGTGGTTAGTCATTTCCTCCTCACTCTTTATTGTTTGTGGTTAATCATTTCCTCCTCACTCTTTATTCTGTTTGTGATTAGTCATTTCCTCTTTATTCTGTTTGTGGTTAGTCATTTCCTCCTCACTCTTTATTCTGTTTGTGGTTAGTCTTTTCCTCTTTATTCTGTTTGTGGTTAATCATTTCCTCTTTATTCTTTATTCTGTTTGTGGTTAGTCTTTTCCTCTTTATTCTGTTTGTGGTTAGTCATTTCCTCTTTATTCTGTTTGTGGTTAGTCATTTCCTCTTTATTTTTTATTCTGTTTGTGGTTAATCATTTCCTCCTCACTCTTTATTCTGTTTGTGGTTAGTCATTTCCTCCTCACTCTTTATTCTTTATTCTGTTTGTGATTAGTCATTTCCTCCTCACTCTTTATTCTGTTTGTGGTTAGTCATTTCCTCTTTATTCTTTATTATGTTTGTGGTTAGTCATTTCCTCTTTATTCTTTATTCTGTTTGTGGTTAGTCATTTCCTCTTTATTCTGTTTGTGGTTAGTCATTTCCTCCTCCCTCTTTATTCTGTTTGTGGATGGTAATTTTCTCCCATCTTTGTCATATTTATTTAAATTCATGGGAATATAGATATGGAAAGAAATCAGCAAAAATTTGAACTCTATTGAAAGAAGTGAATTGACAGCATTTTTCCATAGGGGAAAAAGCTGTTAAAAATACCTTAAGGTATCAGAAATGATTGCAGCAAAATTTTTAATATCAAAAATCAAAATCAATATTTTAAGCTTTGTCAGTATTTATTGATGTACACATAATATTCTGGTACATTCTATTTATAGATGACTTTGACCCCAAGAGAGATGACCCTGACCTTGAAGGTTTATGTTCCATTGTTATTTCCTTGATGCAGGAACATCGCCAGTCCACACGGAATGTCAAAGTAAAGAAACTACAGATAGCATTCTTCTTGTACAAAGTAAGTCTTATAAATGCTCTACATCTACATTGAGATAACCTTAATTACTGGAAATGTTTACACATTGAGTTACCTTGATATTCATGCATTGAGTTATAGTAATATTCACACAGTGAATAATGATAAAATCTACACAGTAATAAGATACAGTAATGTTCACCCAGTGAGATACGGTAATGTTCACCCAGTGAGATACAGTAATGTTCACCCAGTGAGATACAGTAATGTTCACCCAGTGAGATACGGTAATGTTCACCCAGTGAAATACAGTAATGTTCACACAGTGAGATACAGCAATGTTCACACAGTGAGTTACAATAATGTTCACACAGTGAGTTACAATAATGTTCACGCATTGAGTTATTGTAATATTCACACAGTGAGTAATGATAAAATCTACACAGTAATAAGATACAGTAATGTTCACCCAGTGAGATACAGTAATGTTCACACAGTGAGTTACAGTAATGTTCACACAATGAGTTACAGTAATGTTCACACAGTGAGCTACAGTAATGTTCACCCAGTGAGATACAGTAATGTTCACACAGTGAGCTACAGTAATGTTCACACAGTGGGTTACAGTAATGTTCACACAGTGAGTTACAGTAATGTTCACACAGTGAGATACAGTAGTGTTCACACAGTGAGATACAGTAATGTTCACACAGTGAGTTACAGTAATGTTCACACAGTGAGTTACAATAATGTTCTCACAGTGAGCTACAGTAATGTTCACACAGTGAGTTACAGTAATGTTCCCACAGTGAGATACAGTAATGTTCACACAGTGAGCTACAGTAATGTTCACACAGTGAGATACAGTAATGTTCACACAGTGAGCTACAGTAATGATCACCCAGTGAGTTACAGTAATGTTCACACAGTGAGATACAGTAATGTTCACACAGTGAGCTACAGTAATGTTCACACAGTGAGATACAGTAATGTTCACATAGTAAGTTACAGTAATGTTCACACAGTGAGTTACAGCAATGTTGACACAGTGAGTTACAGCAATGTTCACATAGTGAGATACAGTAATGTTCACCCAGTGAGTTACAGTAATGTTCACACAGTGAGTTACAGCAATGTTCACACAGTGAGTTACAGTAATGTTCACCCAGTGAGATACAGTAATGTTCACCCAGTGAGATACAGTAATGTTCACACAGAGAGTTACAGCAATGTTCACACAGTGAGTTACAGCAATGTTCACACAGTGAGATACAGTAATGTTCACGCAGTGAGTTACAGTAATGTTCACCCAGTGAGATACAGTAATGTTCACCCAGTGAGCTACAGTAATGTTCACACAGTGAGTTACAGCAATGTTCACACAGTGAGCTACAGTAATGTTCATGCAGTGAGTTACAGTAATGTTCACCCAGTGAGACACAGTAATGTTCACACAGTGAGATACAGTAATGTTCACCCAGTGAGTTACAGTAATGTTCACACAGTGAGCTACAGCAATGTTCACACAGTGAGATACAGTAATGTTCACACAGTGAGTTACAGTAATGTTCACACAGTGAGTTACAGTAATGTTTATACAGTGAGTTACAGTAATGTTCACATAGTGAGATACAGCAATGTTCACACAGTGAGTTACAGCAATGTTCACCCAGTGAGATACAGTAATGTTCACACAGTGAGTTACAGTAATGTTCACACATTGAGTTACGGTAATGATCACACAGAATTGAATTCAAAAGAAGCCTTGCTGGATTCAAATTAACAACCACTGAACCACCCTGTGAAAGACAAATGTGAAGCAAAATAAACAATATAAATCTATCATTTGATTATGGTGAAACCCACATGTTGTTGAGATTCTTTGATGTTAGTGAACAAATGCATGTAAATAGGACAGCATAACTACAAAACACCATAAACCTCGTTATCTCGAACTCAATGGGACCAAGAAAAAACTTCGAGATATCCAAGGATTCGAAATATCGAGGGTAAAATACTTAAAGAATAAGTGGTTGGGATTTCTGAATCACTTCAACATATCCATAGTATTCAAGATACCAGTGTTCGAGATATTGAAGTTCAACTGTATTTGATTAAAGCAAGATTTTTAATTTACTTTTACTACTGATTTATATGAATTATTTCCCTTTGTTTTCAGACAGAGGAGTCTGGGAAGAGATTATCTGCTCAGCATTTTCGCTATCAACCTGATAAGGCTAAATCTGGAGTTTACATCAATTACCGTGAAGTCAGCCAGCAGTTTGAGCTGGAGCCGGGCCACTATATCCTCATTCCTTCCACATTTCAGCACAACGAACCAGCAGACTACATGATGCGAGTGTTTGGAGAGAAGAAATTTACACTGGAGGGGTAAGTCAGTCAAGTATTCATGTCGAGAAATAGCAATGTTGCTTGTTCTTATATACAGAAGTCATTGTTTCAGAAGCTTGATTTTCTCTATTGGTTTTCCTCGGCCAGTATCGTGGAATAGATATTACAATTGAATTTGATAGACAAGTGCTATTTTACCATGAGTTAGATATGTACACTGGTGTGTTTCTTTTCTTTTTCAGACCACTTGATGAATGATATTGGAGGTTGCCAGTCTGATAGTCTGCACAATGAAATACTGTATAAGTGGTATTTTTAAAAAGAGAAGAATGTTACACTGAAAGTGCTGAACACAGTCAGTGACATTGGGCTTCAAAATGCAGAAAATTGACAGTCAGATCTGGAAGATTTTTTTAAAAATCATTATAACAGCCCCTTTTGAAATCCAATTCACTCGCTATTGAACTCCAGCTTATTGTTTCCAACATTATTCTTTGATGTGTGTACTGTGAACACAATTATTACTGCTCGTGTTTGCCATGGCTTGATGAGTATATTCTACATTCTACTACTTGGACATGCCACTTACTGTCAATTCCTGAGTAGTACAAAAGCTTACCTGGCTCAGATACACACCTGGTTTGGATACACACCTGGCTCGGATACACACCTGACTTAAATACACACCTGTCTTGGATACTTACCTGGTTTGGATACCTCCCTGGTTCTGGTCAACACCTGGCTTGGATACACACCTGGCTTGGATACACACCTGTCTCAAATACATACCTGGCTCGGATACCCACCTGGTTCTGGTCAACACCTGGCTGGAATACACACCTGGCTTGGATACACACCTGGACAGTGGTTCTTGTCAACACCTGGCTTGGATGTGCACTTTTTGTAATGTTTTATGATATAGCCAACCAGAATGAATTTAGCAGAATTTTCAGTACTTTTTAAAAATGAATTATTGCCTTTTGTTTAGATTTTTATGTGATGACAATATATATATATATATATATATATATATATATATATATATATATATATATACACACATATATGAGATTATTTAACCTTCTGCAGAAAGATTTTTCTAAAGATTGCAGTCAGTGAGTCTTCCTGATGGGGGTTCACATGCAAAATTATTCTGTTGGTGTGAAGCTTCTCCTTCTACAATGTAAAATATATACAGGCATTAGAATTCTGGTTTCTGTAATTCGTTTTCTTTTTAAGCTTTTTATTAATAAGTGTATTTTTTGTAAAAAGTAAATTTGTATACATTTTATACACTGTAAAACATTAATTCTTGCTTATGACAGAACTTAAATGGGTATTATTAGATATGCCTGTGTTTATATATTTACTATATTCTATATTTCAAGCATTTTTCTTCTTTTTTTCTTCTTGTTTTGTTTTGGGGAGTTTTTGTTGAAAAAAAATTGTTATATCATTCAATTTCCATATCATTCCATTGTTTCATTTTGTTGATGAATTACTATTATCATATATTGTTGAAATATGAATTCATTACTGAAGCATTCAGCTTCAAAGTTATATGCATTTTGTTATTTTAATTTAATTTTTTTTTTTTGCTACTTTATATGATTGATTTTTAATGTTAATTAACTTTTATAATCTCTAGTCAAATCCCTCATTACCTGCTGTTCAATATACGAAGATGAATTAATTTGTTCAGAGCTCAAAGGAGAATAGCAATTAATGAATATGTTCAGAGCTTACATTGTAGATTTCATTTGAGATAGAACATCTGTTGTGATTATACTCAGGTATTTTAACTTCTATTGAGTTCAACTGCTGAGCATTAGCTGGATTGGATATAATACACAAATCTCACAAAAGGATACATATCTCAGTATACTGGTCAACATGTGATTTGTATCTATACAATTATTGACCTGTTTTAGGTCGATACGATGCTTTATCTGCCTGAGAAATACAGGAGTATTCACTGAGCTAAGAGGGTGAGGTGAATATTGCCCTTCATAGTATTGACTGAGAAAATGTCAATAATTGTTTTACTATATGAATGAATAATTTAAAATATCAAAATTGGCTACTTGAGCTTACAAAATAATTACTGATTGGATATTTTTGTTTACAGCTAGAGTGCAAGACCTAGTCAAAAATGATTAGAGATGCGAGATTTTGTAAATTATCATAGGATGGAGTAATTCAAAACATCAAAGTGACTGTTTACTAGAGTTTACCAATCTATACCTGGGCAGCCATCTTTGTTTACAGGTAGAGTAAAAGACTTAGTCAAAAGTTGCGAAAGATGTGAGTTGAACCCAAAAATGGCAACCAAGCATATCAATTTGAGTATTGGTCCATTATGTTAAAAAAACCAACTTTATATTCACCTTGAAAGCACATATGGATATAAACAACATTCTATTCTTTCCTCTAGTTTGTTGTATCTTAGCCAATCAGAAAGCTCAAAATTATTCAATCATATATATTAGAATAAATGACTTGGTAGAATTAATGATCAAACTTTCAAGTTACCCATGATTTATATTGATCAACTAAACGATTTACAGGTTTCCTGTCACTGGCTGCCATTCTGCACACTTATTGTATGAAAAACTATTTTCAAACCATTTTTATTGGTCGTTTTTTATAAAAAAAAAAAAAAAAAAAAAAAAAAAATTGTTTATATTATTGCCAGTGTTAGGTCACACATATACATATAATTGTTTTGTACCGATATTGATATCAGTAATAATTATCACAAACTGTATGATGAGACAGTGCATATATCGGGGTAGCGTCCCCAATACACTTGTATGAAGTGTCAACACTGGTGAAAGCTTATTTATATTCTGTCACATGATTTATTGTTCAAGTAACCTGTTTTTACTTAAGTTACCTCATGCTGTGGATGGATCGATGAAAGAGGGACTAGATGGGAGTGCATATTAAATTTTGGAGTATCAATTTAATTATGTGCTTAACAATTCACCTATGAATCACCACAGGTTCTTAAAAAATGGAGAGAAAATTTATCAAAATTACAGTGCATCAAAATTTTTAAACTCTTTTATTGTTTGCATGATGATGATTGAATTTTTCCTTTTAATTGTTTGTATAATTTTTGGTTATTTGGTAATCATGAACTATTTATTGGATAAAGACAGAGGGGTCGGTCGCGTACTGCCTTTTCTGATTCATTAGTATCACTTTTCCTTGAACAACAGTAACATTAGATTTAATTTATCACTTATCTGTACTATAACAGAGTCGACTAGCTGCCATTCCACATGATTTTATGGCCCCTGACATTTGTCCTGGCAGTCACTTAGCAAAATATGGAACATTTCAATTGCTTCAAGCAATTTTAAGCTGAATATGATTAGAAATCCCATCCAGACTAATGTAAGTCATGAGCATTAAATTTTTTATTACTATTATGCTAAAATGAAGCAATTTTGAATTTAAAAAATATATTGTGTGCATGAGTATAAAGTTATTGAGGATTGGTGCTGGTACACTCTAATCGTAAAACTTGTATTTCTCAGTTTATTGAATTATGTATGTGCCTTAAGTGGTGGTTATATATGATGTTAATTTTTATTACGAATTATCTCTTAATAAAATGTTTCAACTGAATCAAACGTGTCATTGGCTCAGATACATTACGATCGGGATCGGAAGACGGATACATTTCATAGGTGGCGTTGTGCTCGCTTGCGACCGCGTCATTTCGAAGGGAAAGGAGATTTGTTTACATTTTTGAAATCTCATTTGCAAAAATGTCTGCTATATATGATTATTTAAGAGCTGTTGCAATTGTAGTTGCATTTATTGCAGCTAAACAAAGCAAAAAAGCTGCATGGTCGTTTGACTTAATTCTCACAGCATGGTTTGGAATGGGATGCTTTCTCTTCCCCCAAACTGTGGTGTCAAAAGTATGTATTTTTTTTTTATTAATGTATAAAAGATAAACAAATTCAACAGTTCAAGGAAATTAATTGTTAAACATCAGTAACGTTTTACTTTTCAAAAAAAAAAAAAAAAAAAAATACATGAGGTGCAGTAGTTTACAATCTGGCGCTGTGTTCGGAAAATTTGAAGTTCCATCAAATTGCTAGCTGCAGGGTTAGAATATAAATAGAATGTTCTATCGTTAAAATGATAACGCCCTACGGACCCAGTTGTGGTAAGGGCCAGTCCCGAGACACAGTTAATTAGATTATTATGACTAGAGTTACAGTAGAACTACAACTCTGGGGATTAAAATTGAATATCTCTCCAAACTTTTCTATATATATATATACGGGTCATTTATTGAAGTTATGAGTTCTTTTTAATGGAATGGATGTCTAAATTTGTATGGGGGAATGATGCTGAACATCAGTGAATAATGAAACAGCTTGTGTTTTAGGAAATGTATGTTAAAGATTCTTCAAGATTCAGATCTTGAGACCACAAAGTATTAAAAAAACATTTTAAATAGAAAATAAAAAAGATGCACCATAAATTCAAAGGTTTTGATAATGGTATTATAATTTTCATGTAAGATAAGTTGTAATTTTTGTTAAAAATGTTGGCTTGAAAAGAAAATATACTGTACATACTTTTCAAACATTTAATTATAAATAAATGTATGATGCAACTAGATGTTTAAATTTGATATTACTATACATCAGATCTATTTGTTCTACTTTTTTTTTCACTCAGAGCGACTGGCTGAGTGCGCACACGTATAATTACAAATGATGTGTAGGGTGATACAATAAAATGCACCATATATGCAAGTGCGATTTATTTAAGTTACCTTAGATATCTAGAACTCAGTCTAATTCAATTTTGTGTATGTTGAATGCTGGAACACAGACTTTCAGTAGATCGTATGATCAGCGATCGTGTTCAGGTTTCTGCATTTTTAAAACGTACTAAATTTACTGCTTTTGGTAGATGTAAATTCTGGTTCAGTACCTTCGTAATAGAATTCCCAGAAAAAGTTACATGATTCTTGTTTAATAGGTCACAAAAAGTTTGATGCCATTCTATTAGCTATTAAGAGAGAAATCGTGCAAAATTCGCTATCTGGGACTTTCAGGTTTCGACCGTATTACTTTTACCGCTTGTCCTTAAAGGGACTGGTTAACTATTTTCCTCCAATATTGTTTTTTTACTTTTATTGATCAAAATCAACTGTGTAATGTGTTTAAAATGTTTAAGGTTATACATTACCACAGAAGCTCATTTTAGAGAGTTTATCATTTGTTTTGTAAACAAAGATTGCGATACATTTATGAAATTTTCAAAAGAAATTGAAATATCGATCTAGGTATATTTTATCTATCGCATTACAAGTATTCTTTAGGTAAAATGTGTCATCTAAAAGTTAAATTTGTGACTGTGCAAAATCAAAATGCTTTATAATTACAAAATGAACATTTCACTGGTTTGTTTTAGGGGTGAAACGATACAGTATCTTCTCGATTCGATTTTCAATACTTTAGTCTCGATTCGATACAATAGCATGTACCAAATTCTTCATAATGCTAAGATTTTTTCATGTTTCGTTGTATTTATTGCTCTCTGCAAATAAATTCTACATAATGTAAAAACGTTTAACATAGAGCAACACTCTTATCACTTGTCCTAAAGCCAAAATGTCGCCATACCCAGGATTTATACATTGGGGGTGCATTTTTCAACTCGACTGCGTCCATTTTGATGCAGCAAAATTTACTTGTATGTTGATTGGGTAATTTTCAATTACATTGGCTAATCAGTTTCACATTAAAAATAATAATTATAAATTTCAAAAGTCGTGAACTTTTAAAGGGGCATGGACACAGTTTGAGCTGAAAATTTTCAAATTTCATTTTTCCATTTTCAATGTCTAGAATGCTAAACTAAGATATTTCTGATGGTCAGCAAAAATTTTAATGTCTTGTTGAGGTACATAGGAGATACAGAACTCACAAGTCTTTGTTATGTAAACAAGGCTCGTGCCATGTTTTTCTTTCCATATGTTAAATATACTAGTAAAGGTTTCGTTTAAAGCAGATTTTTTCAATTTACAAGTTAATTATTAAAATGATTAAAGAGTTTCTAGTGTTTAACACATCTCATTTTGCTTTAAACATGCTATTTTCTATTAAGCAATCTATAAGTAAACAAAAAACATGGCATGAGCCTTGTTTACATTTTGAAGAATTGTGAGTGCTGTTTCTCACTTGTAACTCAACAACTGATATTAAAATTTTGGTTGATCATTAGAAATACTTTAGATAAACATTGTAAACAATATGAATGGAAAAATAAAATTGTGAAAATATTCAGCTTAAATTGTGTCCATGTCCCTTTAACACTGTAGAAATGTAAATTAGACTAGACAGTTTGATTTTTTATTTGTTTGTTGCTGTAAATAGTTGGAAACTATTTGTCTTTTTTTAATTTCAGGTTTTTGAATCCCCATCAGATCCAGCTGTTGGATATGGCGTACAGACTTTGGGAGCTTGTTTTCTTGGAGTAGCCTGTTTTCAATATCTGTGTCTTAATTCCAGAGATGACACGGTCATTGGAAGCATTGCACTCTCCAAGGCTTTGGTAAAATTCTTAGATAAAAAGATTTAGTTACCAACTATGGGGTAAATTATCAAAAAATTCATGAAAAAAAAACTCTGAAGGAATCGGTAGGATGAGAATTTAGATTTTTTTTTATTGCTGAGTATTGCAGAGGTAAGGGTTTTCAAATTGATACAAGTGGACTGCTAGAAAATCTTTGTTGCATGATGTCCTTAACGAATTACAAAGATCAAGATGATGGTTTTCTTAAGAAAAGATTATGTACTCAGGGTGTCAAGTCCCTATTTATTCCTATATTTTCTTGTGAACTTGAAGGTTCAGGACTATATTTCCCCTATAAGTCATTAAAAGCCCTATATATCCAAAAAAGGACAGTCCTATTTTCAAAAATGATATTTAAAAAAGAGAGAGAGAGAGAGAGAGAGAGAAACAACAACAACCCCCCCCCCCCCCCCCCCCCCAAATCCAGAAGCTGATGCTAAATTGGTATTTGATTAGATTGTTATGAAGAAAATAACTATGATGATTGTATAAGAACTGTCTATTGGATGGAAAACTGTCCACATCTGAAAAGATTTTATCTTTGTTTATGTTTAATATTAATTCTTCTCCAGTAAGATACTATGTTTGCTAGATTTTTATTCAGAAACAAGAACCTTTTATGCAAATTCTTTAATTAAAACCCTATTTATTTATTCCTATAAATCATCCCGTGGGGGATCCGGGTTAAAATAGGCCCTCAGTACCCCTTGCTTGTCATAAGAGGCGACCAAACCGAGGCCCCGTGTCACAGCAGGTGTGGCATGATAAAGATCCCTCCCTGCTCAAAGGTCATAAGTGCCAAGCATAGGCTTAAATTTTGCAGCCCTTCACCGGCAATGGTGACATCTCCATATGAGTGAAATATTTTCAAGAAGGATGTTAAAGACCCAACTTTAAGTTAACACCCCCAAATTGTTAGCCGTCTGTCAATCAAACATTTAACAATAGATCTCGGTGGAGTGACATCTGCAGAAACTGTGGTTTAGAGCTACCCCAGAGAGGATTTTTGATAACAATAACAGCCAGTACCTACAGGCATTCTTTAGATCTTGAGGAAGCCCTGTATTCTAGAGTTTTGATAGCATTGACCTGTCCACAACTGCTATTTTCTCGTAATTCAATTGTTTTTAAAAAGACCACTGAACAACGCAATTTTAATATAATTGTAATTTCCCCCCTTTATATACATGTATTATGAAATTACACAATCAGCAATCAAACAATAATCAATCTAATTGAAATTAGATGTTAGATCCGCTTGCATACTCGCTACACAAACATCTAACAACATTCCGTAGAGGGTCACGTCAGAGGTCAAATTCGATTGACCAATGAAATCACCGCTGGCAAAATCATTGAATGTTTGTTGAAGCCGATAAGTCTAGAGTGATACCGAATTTGACCTCTGACGTGACCCTCTATGGGATGTTTTTAGATGTGTGTGTAGCGAGTATGCGAGTGGATCCAACATCTAATTTTAATTAGATTGAACAATAATTTGCCCATTAATTTCTAAAACTTTTAACTTATTGAAATAATTTATATTATCAATTTATGATAGTTCTATATTTATAAAAGAAATTATTCATTGAGCCAATGACTGAGAGTAAAAGAGAGAAAGAAGGGGTGTTGTAAACTGTGTCATCTAGCCATAGGGATACAACCATTATACAAACACTATGACCACAGAAACACTGCAGACAGCCCTGAGACCCTTCCTGTGTAAAACAAAAATATACACAACACCCTGATCTCTTGGCCAGGTAAATAACAATGACCTTAGATGAGCTCAGCCCACATCCAGTGATCTGTGAAGAAACCATATGGTATTTTATTTGGGTATTTAAGCAATATTCAATTCCTATAAATCTGCTGTAAAAATCCCTATATTTGCCCTAGGTATAAACTGCAAAAAAAATCCTATATTTTTTAGACCAAAAGTGGCTTGACACCCTGTGTACTGTATATATACCATATGCTTTAACAGGCCTGGGTTAATGTAATGAAAGACAATTTCATTATGAGGCCAATTAAAATTGATTGATAGATTTTCATCCCCGCCCGTCCTTCAAAAAAGGGCCTCACCCCAATTTTTAGCTCACCTGAGCTGAAAACTCGTAGTGAGCTTTTCTGATTGCCTGTTCGTCGTCTGTCTCTCCGTCTGTAAACTTTTTACACATTTGACTTCTTCTCCAGAACCACTTGGCCAATTACAACCAAACTTGGCCAAAAGCATCCTTGGGTGAAGGGCTTTCAAGTTTGTTCAAATGAAGAGCCATGTCCCTTTCAAAGGGGAGATAATCACAAAAATGCAAAAATTGGGTGGGGTCATTTAAAAATCTTCTTAAGAACCTCTGGACCAGAAGAGCTGAAATTTACATGAAAGCTTCCTAACAGTGCAGATTCAAGTTTGTTCAAATCATGGCCCCCAGGGGTAGGATGGGGCCACAATAGGGGATCAAAGTTTTACATACAAATATATAGGAAAAATCTTCTTAAGAACCACTAAGCCAGAAAAGTTGAGATATGCATGAAAGCTTTCTGACATAATGCAGATTCAAGTTTGTTCAAATCATGGCCCCTGGGGGTAGTAGGGGTCTACAAGGGGGGTCAAAGTTTTGCATACAAATATATAGGGAAAATCTTTAAAAATCTTCTTCTCAGGAACCACTGAGCCAGAAAATTTATATTTACATGAAAGCTTCCTAACAGTGCAGATTTAAGTATGTTAAAATCATGGCCCCCGGGGGTATGATGGGGCCACAGTAGGGGATCAAAGTTTTACATACAAATATATTGGAGAAATCTTTAAAAATCTTCTCCTCAAGAACCACCGGGTCAGAAAAGCTGATATATATATGAAAGCTTTCTGACATAGTGCAGATTTAAGTTTGTTAAAATCATGTCCCTCAGGGGTATGATGGGGCCACAAGGGGGGATCAAAGTTTTACTTACGAATATAGGGAAAATCTTTATAAATCTTCTTCTCAAGAACCATTGGGCCAAAGAAGTTGACATTTACATGAAAGCTTTCTGACATAATGCAAATTCAAGTTTGTAAAAATCATGGTCTCCAGGGTAGGTTGGGGCCAGAATAGGGACTACAGTTTTACATGCAGTCTTCAGCTATGGGCCAATGTTACTCAGGTGAGCGATGTGGCCCATGAGCCTCTTGGGTTTTTTTGTTGTTGTTTTTTTTTGCAAAAATTACGATTTTAAACAAACTTGCTTCCCAGTGACTTGAGTGAATTAAAGTCCCAGAATGTTGGTTTTATATCTTCTACCAAGGATTCTTTGAATGTTAACAAAAAAATTCCCGGGAAGTAAAAATTAAAAGATGTAATTCTCCCATCCACCCCATATTTTTTTTGTGACCCCGGATGATAATTTATTAATTAAGTTGAATTGGCCTAATGTGAAATAGGCCATTCTTGCATCACAAGTAATGGTAATGTAATGCATTACTTGTAGAAAATATACTGTAATGCACATTACATTACTTCAAATATTTGACCGCCATAAAATGGCTGAAATATTGCCAAAATGGCGTAAAACCCCAATCAAATATTTGATGATGTTTAGGAGGTTTAGATTTAAATCCATGATATTGATGACAATCAAAAGCAATGATTTACTTGGATGTGTTTCTTAACATTCATGAATATTATGTGTGCTTATGTTACAGTGTATATTCATAAATCGTAATAAATAAATAATTTTTCCGTCATTTCTTTATATCAATATGTAATGTAATGCACTCTTAATTATACCCCCCGCAACAAGTTGTGGGGGGGGGGGATATACTGGAATCGGGTTGTCCGTCCGTCTGTAGACGCAATGGTTTCCGGGCTCTAAAGCATTATCCTTTCCACCTACCGTCACCATATCATATATATGGACTACTCATGGGATGAAGATGTTCCCTATCGATTTTGGGGTCAAAAGGTCAAAGGTCACACGCACTGGACATCGAAGTAGCAATATGGTTTCCGGGCTTTAAAGCGTTATCCTTTCCACCTACAGTCACCATATCATACATATGGACTACCCATGGGATGAAGATGTTCCCTATCGATTTTGGGGTCAAAAGGTCAAAGGTCACGCGCACTGGACATCGAAGTAGCAATATGGTTCGGTTTGTCATGCCATTTGTTTTTTACACTCAGAAAAGAGGTAGTTTATACCTATTACCAACACCCTTTGGGAGATTGGGGTAAGCGGGGGGTATTCTTAGTGAGCATTGCTCACAGTACCTCTTGTTAAGTAATGTGTAATGTAATGCATAACATTTCAAAATAGGAGTAATGGTAATGTCAAAGTTTCTAAGTAATGGTAATGTATTGCATTGCTATGTAATTGACCCCAGGCCTGAGCTTTAAATCATTTTTACAAGATATATGTTCAGTATTGGATTTTTGATTTAAAAACTGACAAATCTGAATTCCACAACATTTATGAAACTGAAATGATATTTGAAGGAAATTTTAGGGGCTAAAATAATTTTTTATGGATGGCACAGCATGCTAGATTGCACAACATCCAGATTCAAGTTTTGTTGAACCATCTTTTTTTACTGTTCAGTTACTGGTTCTGAATGAGAACCTCCTCATCAGAGTCCACCTTAATCATGTTAATTAGCTGTTTTAACCTGTTTACATGTCCAATTGATATACCAAACCCCTTCTTTTTTTGTGATTTCTAAAATTTTCAAACCCATCCTCATCCTTTTTATAAGATATCTATAAATATATGATGAGTTTTTACAGATTAAGCTGACAAACTGCTGATTCCTTATGATTTAATCCATCACTTATGAATATTTGGTTTTTTGTCTCTGCTTTTAGAATGAATTTATTTTAAAAATGGTATCTTTCATTTACAATGCTTTACATAGTAAATTATAGTGTGTTTTTCAGTCAATGACATTGTGTGTTAAAAGTAATAATTGCCATTGTTTAAATTCATGTAACTTACACCAGTTTATTGAGTGAGCATTGTGGTTAATGGGCCTCATGTTTTTCGTTTTTAACAGGGATTTGTGCCTCTTCTTGCTACCTCCCTCTATACGTATGTAACGTATCAGAAGAAAGTTGACCATGCTGTAAGTACATGTATTATTATTTTTTACAGGTGCCGCGCTATCAAAAAGAATTTGACAAGCTTATCATATGTCTGGCATTTTTTGTATATAAATATTAAAAAAGAATCTACATATTATATCTAGCTGTAATCATACATGCCTGAAATTTTATAACAATGGAACAAGCATGAATTGTACTATTACCCTGTATATAATCTAATACAGGGTACAGTCTGCTCTTAAGGGGCATTACCTGTGAAAGTGATGGCAACCATGTTTTTTGGTGTTTTTTTTTAGAATCTCTCAATGGCATGGGAATATATATTAATGACTAATAAAAACATTTATCTTGTATAAAAAGAAGAGAAATCTAATAAACTATGTTAAATAACCACTTTTAGTGTAAAAAAAAAAAAAAAAAATATACAAGGAAGAATTATTGTCTTGCAAGAATGTTTTGAGGGTAAAAAGTGTTTATTACTGAAATATATAAGATGGGTTAATTTTCATTGAATTAAACTTTTGATGAAAAATGACAATTAATGCCTCTTTAAATAAACATTTTTGACATTGTTAGAAAAGGAGTGTTTCACATCTTTTCAAAACAAACATACTTCATTTCACTTTTGGCTAAGCTGTCACTGATTGCATTCTGTGATTACATTTTTGAACTATCTATAGCTGGTGGAATTTGGCCTTTCTTGTCATTGTCCAGTAGAATGTGGCCACTTTTGAAATTAGTTGAATTAGTTTTGCTCAACATATATCACCACTTGACAAATGCAGCTGTGTGATTTCATCCTGATGCATTTTTATTGTCTTTGCCTTTGATATCTGTAATGATGCCCATTTCTTCCTGAATGGGTTGCAGTTGTAAACAAAGCACATATGACTACAGATGAAATATTGTACATCTATTATAATGGTTGGGAATTCCAACAGAAATGAAATTAGAATGTTAAATATGAGAAATAAACTTCATTTTTAGCTCACCTGAGCCGAAGGCTCAAGTGAGCTTTTCTGATCACATTTTGTCCGGCGTCCGTCTGTCTGTAAACTTTTCTCATTTTCATCTTCTTCTCATGAACCACCGGGCCAATTTCAACCAAACATAGCCAAAAGCATCCTTGGGTGAAGGGCTTTCAAGTTTGTTCAAATGAAGGGCCATGTCCCTTTCAAAGGGGAGATAATCACAAAAATGCAAAAATAGGGTGGGGTCATTTAAAAATCTTCTTCTCAAGAACCACTGGGCCAGAAGAGCTGAAATTTATCTGAAAGCTTCCTGACATATTGCAGATTCAAGTGTGTTCAAATCATGGCCCCCGGGGGTAGGATGGGGCCACAAGGGGGGATCAAAGTTTTACATACAAATATATAGGGAAAAACTTTAAAAATCTTCTTCTCAAGAACCACTAAGTCAGAAAAGCTGAGATTTACATGAAAGCTTCCTGACATAATGCAGATTCAAGTTTCTTCAAATCAATGGGCTCCGGGGGTTGGATGGGGCTACAATAGGGGATCAAAGTTTTACTTACAAATATATAGGAACACTCTTCTTCTCAAGAACCACTGAGCCAGAAAAGCTGATTTTTACATGAAAACTTTCTGACATAGTGCAGATCCAAGTTTGTTCAAATCATGGCCCCGGGGGTAGGATGGGGCCACAAGGGGGATCAAAGTTTTACATACAAATATATAGTTAAAATCTTTTTCTCAATAACCACTGAGTCAGAAAAGCTGATATTTAAAAGAAAACTTTCTGACATAGTGCAGATTCAAGTTTGTTCAAATCATGGCCCCTGGGGGGTAGGATGGGGCCACAAGTGGGGGGGGGGTCAAAGTTTTACATACAAATATAGGAAAAAGCTTTAAAAATCTTCTTCTCAAGAACCATTGGGCCAAAGAAGTTGACATTTACATGAAAGCTTTCTGACATAGTGTAGATTCAAGTTTGCAAAGGGTAGTTTGGGCCATAATAGGGACTAAGGTTTTACATGCAAATATATATGGAAAGTCTTCAGATATGGGTCAAGGTGACTCAGGTGAGCAATGTGGCCCTTGGGCCTCTTGTTGAAAATACTTGAGGTTGTGACCTGCAATGCTTCTCGTCGGCACACTTTTCATGAAGCACTAAAGCACTTCCTGAAGTATGTGTGCATGAAGCATCGCAGTTCATTTAAAATGAAATTTATTTCTTCTATCATTACAGATCTTGGATGTCATTGCACTAGCCTTTGTTAGAAAAAATATATCTTTGTTTAATATGAATTCTGATTTAATTTGGCAGAATATAATCACAGAATGTCAATTGTAGTTAAGTAGCTTGTTTTTTAACTGCCCAGGTATTCATAACTAGAGGATAAAGAATTGCTTGTCATATATTGTAGGGGGAAAAAAGTGGTAATTTCTTCATTTATTATTCAGGCCTTTTGTTTCCTTTTGACGATCTACACAGGGATCTGGTTAATTAATGTGATGCTGTTGGTGGAGACACGCCCATCCATAGGGAGAAGGGAGCAGAGGGGACCAGTCAGTGTTGTATTCCGTCTAATGTTTCTCGTCTTCCTGCTCCACGGCTTGGCGGCTCTGGCTTTCCCATCCACTATCTTGTCACTCATGGTTTGTGTCACCATCTTTATTAATTTTAATGGTATTGGCAAGTGAACTGAATTTAAAGATAAAATGTCTTGATGAGTCTTAGATATAGACATCATATTATTCTTTATGTAAAGGCATTTTTTGAGGCATTCCCATTTTGTTTGGATTCAAATTCAGTTAGTCACAACACCATGGGGTCAAATTTTATCCAGGGTGAGAGTTGTGGCCCATGAGCCTCTTGTTGTTTGTTAATGTCATATGAAAGACCTGTGGCTCTTGTTATTAAAATACACACTCATTCACAGCTACTCAGGATATTCTTTTTAAAATTGATCCCCTTTACAAGCCTCTGTTGATACTCATTAGATTCTGTTATAAGCCTCTGTTGATACTCATTAGATTCTGTTATAAGATTTACATGTTGAATGAAATTAGTTCATTGTTCACCTCTGACAGTAGGAAGCATTTAAGTTTATGCAATAAACAACTATGATAATTGCAATAGACAACTATGATAATTGACACCCTTAGGATGCCACACCCCCCCCCCCCCCCCACACACACACACACACCCCACACACACACACACACACCCCACACACACACACACACACACCCCTTTTAGGTCACCTGAATCATTCAGGTGACCTATTGCTATCTGTTTTTGTCCGTCGTCGTTCGTCGTGTGTTAACATTTTAACATTTTCAGCTTCTTCTCTGAAACCCCTGAACCAATTTCAACCAATTTTGGCATATAGCATCTGTGGGTGGAGGGGAACAAAAATTGTGAAATTCGTGGTCCCTGCCCCCCTGGGGCCTGAGGGGTGGGGCAAAAACCATCAAAATGAGTGTAATTTTAAAAAATCTTCTTCTTTACTCCTGGACATCAAGAATCCAAACTGTGGGCATAATTATAATGAGCTTTGAGCCCTCTACCAAAATTGTGAAATTCATGGCCCCTGGGGCAGGGGTTCTTGTGTTAGGGTGGGGCTCTATTGGTCATATAGTGAAAATGTAGAAATTCTTTGAAAATCTTCTTCTATGTCTCTGGGTATTAAGTAGACAAACTAATAGCATGGTAATGATGAGCAAGGATGCCTCTTTAAAAATTGTGAAATTCATGGCCCCTGGGGCAGGGGTTCTGGTGTGTTATGGTGGGGCTCTATTGGTCATATAGTGAAAATGTAGAAATTCTTTGAAAATCTTCTTCTCTGTCTCTGGGTATTAAGTAGACAAACTAATAGCATGGTAATGATGAACAAGGATGCCTCTTTAAAAATTGTGAAATTCATGGCCCCTGGATCAGGGGTTCTGGTGCTAGGGTGGAGCTCTATAAGTCATATAGTGAAAATGCATTATTTCTTTAAAAATCTTCTTCTCTGTCCTTGGGTATTAAGTAGACAAACCAATAGCATGGTTATGATGAGCAAGGATGCCTCTTTCAAAATTGTGAAATTCATGGCCCCTGGGTCAGGGGTTCTGGTATTAGGGTGGGGCTCTATTGATCATATAGTGAAAATGCATTTTATTTCTTTGAAAATCTTCTCCTCTGCTGCTGGGTATGAAGTAGACAAACTAATAGTATGATAATGATGATCAAGGATGCTTCTTTCAAAACTGAAATTTATGGCCCCTGGGTAGGGGTTCTGGTGCAAAGGCGGGGCTGATTGATTATATAGTGAAAATGCAATATTTCTTTGAAAATCTTCTGTTTTTGTCCGTCATCGTGCATTAACATTTGAACATTTTCAGCTTCTTCTCCGAAACCCCTGAACCAATTTCAACCAATTTTGGCATATAGCATCTGTGGGTGGAGGGGAACAAAAATTGTGAAATTCATGATCCCTGCCCCCCTGGGGCCTGAGGGGTGGGGCAAAAACCATCAAAATGAGTGTAATTTTAAAAAATCTTCTTCTTTACTCCTGGACATCAAGAAGCCAAACTGTGGGCATAATTATAATGAGCGTTGAGCCCTCTATCAAAATTGTGAAATTCATGGCCCCTGGGGCAGGGGTTCTTGTGTTAGGGTGGGGCTCTATTGGTCATATAGTGAAAATGTAGAAATTCTTTGAAAATCTTCTTATATTGGTTTTATCTAAGGAGTAAATAACCCTTTTCTTTATGATGTCTCAGACCTAGGTTTTTTAAAAAAGGATTATTGATTGAACATAAAAATGACACATGTACTTCATGACCACATAGCTAATCAATGTTTCTTCCATCCAAAAGTAAAATTCTTATATTTAAACACAAACCTAATTCAAACATTGGAAGGTTGTTACATGATACTCAGGTGACCTATAAGGCCCCTGGGCCTCTTGTTTTTTTTAAAGCAGAATCTCATTTCTTGCTGATGCTCTTGATTAACAATAATTCAAATGATTCTGTTAAACGCTGAAGATTTTTCTTTACGCTTCTGTAGATATTATAAAATTGTCTACTTACGTAGGGCTGATAAGGTTGCAGAACTGTATTAAGATATCTTTTGCCACATTTGTGGTAGTTTGAGTTGGAAAATATGTTAAGAATATACTGTTGTTAAATTGAGATTGTCATGTAAAGAAATATGGGAGTATACTTTGGTAACCATCTAAAAAAAATGTATTGATTAAGAATGGTATGATTTGTTTGTATGGATAAGCGTCCTTCATGAATTCTTTTGTTCTGTAGCTGTTATTCACTGTGCAGTGTTTTTAAGCTGAAATAAGATATAACTGCATGGTTCATGTGATACACTGTAGAAAATAGACTGTCATAGTACTGTGATTGTGATTGTTTGTATTTTATACACTGTAGAAAATAGACTGTCGTAGTCCTGTGATTGTGATTGTTTGTATTTTATACACTGTAGAAAATAGACTGTCATAGTACTGTGATTGTGATTGTTTGTATTTTATACACTGTAGAAAATAGACTGTCGTAGTACTGTGATTGTTTGTATCTTAACCCATTTAATGTTTATGATAGAAAATGAAAGAGACGATGGCCTCAAATTATTTGGTGCAGTCCATTGGTGTACTGCTGATCAGCAACATCTTCACCTCGTGGTATGCACCATGTTTCCTCCGAAAAGAAGACAAAAAAAGCTTCATTGTCAGTCAGATTGTGGTAAGTAACACATCGGTTAATATAAAATGTCAGTCAGGTAAGTAATTAATACACATGATTCTGATTTCATTTTTCCTAGTGTACTTTGAGTTTCATTTTAAAAATTATGACAATGTATGATTCTTTCTTGAAGTCTGTATTTATATTGCTAGGTTGAAATGTACATGTAATTTGTAGTGCTAGGTTGAAATGTACTCGTAATTTGTATTGCTACATGTAGGTTGAAATGTACATGTAATTTGTATTGCTGGGTTGGAATGCACATGTAATTTGTATTGCTGGGTTGGAATGTACATGTAATTTGTATTGCTGGGTTGGAATGTACTTGTAATTTGTATTGCTGGGTTGGAATGTACATGTAATTTGTATTGCTGGGTTGGAATGTACATGTAATTTGTATTGCTGGGTTGGAATGTACTTGTAATTTGTAGTGCTAGGTTGGAATGTATTTGTAATTTGTAGTGCTGGGTTGGAATGTACTTGTAATTTGTATTGCTGGGTTGGAATGTACATTTAATTTGTATTGCTGGGTTGGAATGTACAGTGGAACCCCGTTATTACGTTTTCCAATTTGTCACGATAAAATAACGTAATAACGGGGGCAACGTAATAAACGTTCCCAGTTAAAATATCATTTGGTGATTGTATATCGTCCGTTGGTACTCCGTGAAGGGGTGTGTGAATATATCTTTACTGTTTCTTTGTTTAAAAGACTATGATACTTTGTTTTATTTACATCTTATCTTTAATGTCCGTAATTCTTCATGTTCTTATCCCTTTTCTTTATTTCGGTGTAGGATACATAAGGATGTTTTGATAAACGTTGCTTTTTCTGCATTCGTTTGGACCGCCATTTTGTTCAACTTTAAAACAATGCGTTCATGTAAATTTCTCTCAATAACTCGTTCCGGTTCGTATTCAACATTCGTATTTAAAAAAATAACAAAACATCGTTTTTATTAAGTTCTCTAATTACACAATACACAACACAATAAAAAATCCCATCCAAAAAACAACAAAACTATAGACACAAAACACACACGATACCCAACACTTACACACTTCTCACCAACGATAAACATGCACGGAGAACAATTTAAGCGCAATCCACATAAAAAAAAAATATAATGATGCACGAAGATTTCATTTATAACGCTAAATGATGGCACTAAAATCACGTGCGCATCAAGGGATTTTAAAATATTCACTGAGGTAAATGCCGTGCACGAATCGGCCGATAGATTGGTGTATGTATGGACGAGATTTACGAACACCCAAGCTGCATGTCCAAACAACGAACAATTTTTTTTAATTGAACACCTTAAGTCACCTATGTCCAAGCAGTTACCCAAGCAGTTGTAACATTGCTACGATAAATTTTGTCTTTCTTGTTTGGTACCAAAGCTTTCCGTGAATAGAGTTTTAATAGCGAAGGTAATCATATAATGATGCACGAAGATTTCATTTATAACTCTAAATGATGGCACTAAAATCACGTGCGCATCAACACGCAGGCGGTTGAGAAATTATTTCTTTGATTATCAAAATATGAAAAATGAAGTAAATTTCATAGAGTACAATTTCTAAATAAACATTATTTAATTGTTTATCACTGGCTTCTATACGGGGTATTCACCTGTATTGATGTCGCTACATCTATCGAAGCGTGATCAGTCAAGCGTCTCTAATCCCCAAACAGACCAGGAAATTTACGTGGTGACTGCCTCAGGCAGTCAAGGTGTGAATGGCTTATTATTTTGAGAATCACTATTGAATAATTAGGGGTTTATTACGTTTTTGTCGGAATTTTTACAACGTAATACCGAGACCCGGCATTTTAGGACAACGTAATAACGAGGTCTATTTTATATAGGTTTGTTAAGAAATGGTTTTGTGCTTTGAAATTCCAACGTAATATGCGGACTAACGTAATAAAGGGGGAACGTAATAACGGGGTTCCACTGTACTTGTAATTAGTATTGCTGGGTTGGAATGTACTTGTAATTTGTATTGCTAGGTTGGAATGTATATTTAATTTGTATTGCTGGGTTGGAATGTACTTGTAATTTGTAGTGCTAGGTTGGAATGTATTTGTAATTTGTGGTGCTGGGTTGGAATGTACTTGTAATTTGTATTGCTAGGTTGGATTGTACAGTAAAACTCAAATATAGCGAACACGGATATAGCGAAATTACGGCTATAGCGAAGTGAAAACGATTTCCCCGGCAAATTCTTTATATATTCTATATAAAAATCTGCGTCTATGACGAACACGGATATAGCAAATTTACGGATATAACGAAGTAAATTCCTATTCCCCTAGAATTAAAATTGAACGTAAAAATGACTTTTTATAACGAATTTATTTTTTTCATTTTCAACTCTGTGATTTTTAACAATCGTTTTCCATTGACATAAAGGATCCACACTTATTCCGACATTTCTGTTTGTATTTTTTCATGAAAGGTTGTTAACGCAAAACAATACTTGCACATACGTTTAGGAAATATATTATCGGTATTGTTTACTATTATTGATTGCATTTATTTTATCGTACACTCATTTATTTGTGTAAAGCAACAAGTAAATGACAATTGCAATAGACTGTACATGTATGTATTGCGCAAACTTTTGTTGACATTTCTCTCTCGACATGTTCTTGCATGACTTAATAATCTATCAAGATAAATTATCATATATAAATCAATGTGTATATTTCTTGTATAAAAATATTTCTTCTCGAAAATATATAGGCTTCATTTCTCTTAAAGACAATACAAACGCAAGTATATCGATTGCTGCTTTCTTATATAACTGGTATACATGTTGAATAAAAAAGTTTTATAACGAATTCGTTATATTTGAATTATGAATTCGCTATAAACGTATAGCGAATAACGCTTGTAGTGAATTTTTATGGAGGGTCCCCAGAAATTCGCTATATCAGAGTTTTACTGTATATGTAATTTGTATTGCTAGGTTGGAATGTATATGTAATTTGTATTGCTGGGTTGGAATGTACATGTAATTTGTATTGCTGGGTTGGAATGTACTTGTAATTTGTATTGCTGGGTTGGAATGTACTTGTAATTTGTATTGCTGGGTTGGATTGTATATGTAATTTGTATTGCTAGGTTGGAATGTACTTGTAATTTGTATTACTGGGTTGGAATGTACTTGTAATTAGTATTGCTGGGTTGGAATGTACTTGTAATTTGTATTGCTAGGTTGGATTGTATATGTAATTTGTATTGCTGGGTTGGAATGTACTTGTAATTTGTATTGCTAGGTTGGATTGTATATGTAATTTGTATTGCTGGGTTGGAATGTACTTGTAATTTGTATTGCTAGGTTGGATTGTATATGTAATTTGTATTGCTGGGTTGGAATGTACTTGTAATTGATGTGATATTTAGTTTGTAGGCCTGCTTACATTAGCCTCTGTGTACTACTGCAACCTGAGAAAAGAAAACACTAAAGCAGTCCTCCTTCAGATTGGTCACTCGCTAGTGGGAGGGATTCTGCCTGCTGTGGGGTACTTCCTGCTGACCAGGGAAGATCGTGTCCCTACCAACTCCTACTTCACTCGCTCCAAGAGTAGCTAGACTCTCCCAATCAGTATAATTCATGTCAAACACATTTCTGTCTTACAAATACTCCATGTCTATTAGTGCTAACAGTTGTTATGTGTTTATTATATTACACAGTATGTAGCGAAATTTTTTATCTGTTTTTTTTTTTTTTTTTTATATGTATATCATCGCTAGATCTGCTTTTAATATTTTAAATGTCTATAATCATGTCATGCAGATTAATTTTAAAATACATGTATAGATATAATTCTTTTTTTTCTTCTTTTTTTTGTGAAATGAAAATTTGGAGTCATGAAAATAGCTAAAATATTTGTGGTAATGATTTTTTGTGTGTTTACTGTAATTGTAAATTCAGAGATGGTATACACAAACTGTGCATTACTTGAGCTGCCAAACAGGCCCTCTTAACATCCAGGTACCCTTGATGAGTTTATGTGGTATACTCATGCCATTCCATTTCACATGGCCTCTGGTTATGTAATACAGCTGAAGAAAGGAACGATTTTTTCTATCGACGCATGCATTTTCAAGTAAAAGTTTTTTTTTTCTATTTCAAAATGCTATTCGATGAAGTTGATAGGATGCATTTGTCCCCTGCATTGTAAATATTGTCTGTGTACACATGAGGAAAAAGAATACTCAGTGGGCCCATTTTATTGTTTATAGTTAATATAAATCAGTCGAATACTTTGGGAAGCACTTGGAATATTTTGACAAAATTAGGTGAAAATCTAGATTAATCATGTGCAAGTTGAGAGCTACAGAATATAGGGTAAATGCTATTATTTTTCTATCACTGAAATTGGATTCCCTGTGTTAAAGGAGTTAAAGCCTTTTCCATTATACATATCTAGGGTATCAAACATTGAGTGGGTCTTTGTGTTCCCACTATATTTAGTGAGTTCACAGAAAAACTGTACTAAAAGTATTAAGGTAATTTTGTTGGCATGTTGTGAATAATGGTTTTATTGGCAAATGAGGATTATCACCAATGAAATAAAAACAAAATTTTCTTTTAATATTTAAATGATAAAGGAAATATTGTCAAAAATAAAGCAACTACTCTTTGGAGAAAAATCGGCCAAATGTTCCTGACATCCAAATTGCTCAACAAACAGTATTGAATGATTTCATGGTAGTTTGATAGAGCAATAAATTATTAGTCTCAATATGTATAATCAAAATACTTTGTAGTTAGTTTCCTTGTGTTCAAAACTTCCACCTGTTCTGTTCTACCAGTCACAGTAGTGCTTATATTGTCTCCATATAGTGCTGTTACATTGTTTTATTTGCCATTGTGCCTTAGATGACTGGAGTCTATTGTGCACTGTTGTGTATTGTATATTGAAGTTTGACTTTTGCTGATATTGACAAATGTAAATAAGATGGATAGATAAACTGACAGCTTACAGGCAGCACAACCCGCAATGTAATAAAAGTTTTGTACAGTCCAGTATTTTTATAATTTCATATTAAAGGAAGTGTCCTGAGTTTTGTAGAATGAATTTATTTGAGCATTGGTTATGTACCAAATAAATTTGATGTCAGTTACTCTCTATCTTTTATTTGTTCTAAGGTTTATCTGCTACTTGGTTTGGCGATTTGGCTGTTCTCTCATCTGTTAGCTTTAACGACCCTGAAAAAGAGACAACTGATTGGTTGTATATTGTTCCTCTTGAGAATCTTTCACTCTATTGAGACGTCACCATTGCCGGTTTGTGCCTGTGTTCGTAACAGGCAGATCGCTGTTCTTGAAAGTCCTGCTCGTACCACCGCTGCGGCAAACCTAAGACGTTAACGTAGGTAAAGATTGCAATCTAATTAAAATTAGATCTAATATTGCAATCTAATTAAAATCAGATCTGGAAGTGTAACGGTTAGAGAATATCTTATTTTAATTCGGGGGGGGGGGTAGTATTATCCATACTTCAGGTGCCTGTGCATTAAACATGCGACGTACGTGTGTATAAATATATCCACTACAAAAATAGATTTGTAAACATGAAACAAATAACTTGTAAGTAAATATTTTATAGTAAAGAAAGTAATATCTCGCTTTCTTCGGTTGGAAAAGCATAGTAAATATAATGGTATTGGTCTATTACGACCGATCATACTCCCCGTCGAGGCCTCTTCGAAAGTGTGACAAAGCCTAAACCATGTGACTATTTCTGCGGGAATCTATCGGGGGTGAGACGAGAAACACACGATCAGTTTGTTATGTTTTCGCTTTCAGACTATTCTATAGTCATATTTACCGTATTTTGCCGAATATATTTAATACGCATCCCCTTTTGGGGCCTGTAAATTGTGGAAATACCATTGTTCGTGTGTACAATCGCATTTAACTTCACGAGAAATCTTTGTGGAAATAATGCAGGTTCTCAAAAAAGCATGCACTATAATTTGTTTACAGTGCAGCAAATCCTGTCCTTAGCAGTATTTTCGGGGAAACAATGACAATTTCAGCAAAGCACGAGAGTTTGTAGCAATAAAGTTTTAACAGACTCAATATTTTCTTCGTTTAAAGTTCATATTTGCGAGCGTTCAATGTTTTGTAATCAAAACATCACCCAAGCTTCGAAAAATGACTTACCAAGGTGCGATATAACGACCTTGCTGTTCGTTTCAAATAAGTGATTTGACTGTTAAACTAACTCTATATCACTATTAATGCTATATTACTTACCGTCTAAATATGTAAATTCCATAAAATAAACCATCACTAATTTTCCCGTTCAAATGAAGACTTCTATGGCGCAATATTTTATCTCCCAAAATTGAAGAGTTCCTATAGTTTGTTTTTTGAATTAGCGAAATGCAAGTAGGTATGTAGAGATACGATGTACCAGTAACTAGATAAAGCAGACTATAGGAATTCTTCCAATTCCAGGAGATAAAATATTGTGCCATGGAAATCTTCATTTGAACGGAAAATGTAATGCCTGTTTTCATTTTGGGATTTTTATACCTAAACGGTAAGTAATACAGCATTAATAGTGATGGAGAGTTAGTATAACAGTCAAATCACTTATTTGAAGCGAACAGCAGAGTCACCTAAGTGCTAGAACTGGCCGAAGCTGAAAGTAAATTTCCAGAAATGAATTATGAAGGACTGCTCCAAGATTCGGTGAAGGCGTCAGTCCAAATATTCAGCCGAGCCGAATCTCAACCGAGATTATCAAATGCTGTGAGGATAGCATCTAATGCTCCAGTGTACCTGGCCAGACGTGGTTCGCAACTTTGTATATAAAGGACGAGACGACGAATAAACCAATACTGAAATTGTTATTTACACATGTTTCCTTCAATATAACTTCTCGGGCCATTCTGGAAAGCGAAAAGTTTTGATTGGTATTATTTTCCCGATCAGATACGAAGATTATTATGAACCGTTTCAAACATAAAATAATCCTATCTTATTTAACAATGTTTTAAAACGCCACGTCATTTTTTTGTAACTTGTTAAGAAAGACAAGGCACCAGTTATAGTTGTATTGTCATCTTTGACATCCTCACAAGTGGATGCATCTTTGATTGACTGTAGACTGTAATATTTTACCAACAATCAATATTCTAATATTTTGAGTTTATACTTTAGATCTAAGTTACTGAAGGGTCCTTTTTGTTAGGAACGGCTACCCACCCACCCCGGTCCTTTGGAGAATTTTCACTAAAATTGACTGCATTTGAGACGTTTCATGCTTCAGGTTTCTTTAAGACCAATGCATGGTGCTCACAGCCCCAGCTGTGTAAGTGATCTTCATCGTATCAACACCTGCCGTGACACGGGACTTCCGCTTGGTCTGGAAACCTATGCTGAAAATCTACCTAAGAAATTTGTAATTTCGTACCATGAACTATCGCCTCCCAGTAGAGACTGACCGATGGTTTAGTATACCTATAACGAACACCAGGAAGGGATCGGTTGTTTTAAGAGGCTATATGTATTTGTGCGGGATTAATATCATAGCATATTCATACATTATGGAGTCAAGTTGTTCAAATGATCGCCCCAGGAGGTAAGGTGGGTTTGCAACTGAGGAACAAAGTTTCATATTTGAATACGTAAGGAAAAATCTGTTTTTAAATTTCTGTAAAGGAACAGTGCCATGATTAGGTCATATTGGTATGCAAGCATCCATAGGTACTACAGATTCAAAATAGTCCAATTAATGGCCCGGAGTATACAGTGGGACCTCAATAGGGGATCAAAGTTGTACATGGTATTACACGGGAGAATCGTCTTCTTAGCAGGGCCATAAGTAGTCATATGTGCAAACATCAGGTTGTGCAGATTCCAATTTCCGTGGAGATCCGGGTTAGAAGAGGTCCTCAGTACCCCTTGCTTGTCGTAAGAGGTGACTATATAAATATGGTGGTCCTTCGGATGAGACCGCAAAAACCGAGGCCCTGCGTCACAGCAGGTGTAGCACGATAAAGATCCCTCCCTGCTCAAAAGCTGTAAGAGCCGAGAATAGGCCCAAATTTTGCAGCCCTTCACCGGCGATGGTGACGTTTCCCTATGAGTGAAAATTCTCAAGAGGGACATTAAACAATATACAATCAACCAATTTCCCTGGAAGGTAGTGTGAGTCGAAAATAGGGGATCACATTTATGTGGCATTATAGGATGAAATTAATCTGCATCATTGATATTGTTCTAATGCAAAATATAACATTTTATACGGTCGATGAAATGTGTGTGATGAAACAAAAATTGCAGATGAATTCCAATTTGTTAGAGTGCAGTGTTTTATCCAGTCTAAGAAAAGAATTCCTACACAGAATACATTATATGAGACCAAAAATTAATGGAATATGTCAACCAGTAATGTTGAAAAAAACAACAACAAAAAACCACCACTATGTTTATCTTAAAGGTACATGTACATATGAATTAGCCTGTTCTCCTTAACACGGCATAACTTCATATTATTGTATGCATGTATATTTCACTATGGTGGTTATTTGCATTCCTATGTACATTTCTCTGACGTTTCTTGAATTACTACTTGAATTCTGTATTGTACCTCATGTACCACTTTCGTTGTGGTTTTGGCGAATAAAACGACTGACTATTAAACTATTGGTTTGACGCGACCAAGGTAGGAGAAGAGCTCGAACCCACGCGAACATTCTAGCCATTGTGTCCCTGGAAGTGTGTGATACATACCGTATATGACCGCTATGTACTGGGTTTATTTTACAAATTGTATGATCAATTATGGATTGGTTAATTCGCAGCATAACTCTTCTGTGAAGCTTTAGTCATAGATGCTCGAAATATCAACTGGAATATTTTTTTAAAAAGTGATTCTACGAGAATGAAATTACACAGATAAGGGATCAATCAGTGCAGTGAGAATTATCACAAAATTACCGAAATAATAATTAAATTACAGGGGGATGGTGCCTTATTAACTTCATTCTTAGTGGGTGGGGACTGGGCCGAACCAGTGGACCAGAGAAACAAATTTGCCATATGTTACGGAAAAAATGACATTGTCCTTTTAGGAATACGATAATAATCATTTAATTAGAATAAAAAAGCCAGTTTCTGTCGCAGGATTGAAATTCCACCCAACCCCCTTTCAACACTAGGTTCTGATGTCTGTTTTAGGCGTATGGAAGGGGTTGAGAATTGGAAGATAGAGAGAAGTCATTGATTCCCTTCATGAAGGGTCTAGAATTCCAGATTCCTATGGTTTTCTGCCCCCCCCCCCCCCCCCCCCCCCCCCCTGCGTGTTTGCAGGGTGAGATGGAGGGTGAAGAGAGGAAATAAATCGTTTAAATATAAGAGCACCGTGTGATGTGTACTCCGATTTCTGATTACTTTTCTGGTCGAATCAGAACATAACTGAGCATTAAAGCGGAATAGTAATGGGGCGGGGCACATGTACCCCTCCTCTCATCCCTGATTGTCATACGTACGACGAATTTTATTTCATAATATATTGCCGGGAGAATATTGTTATACCTCTCTCCAGTTTTATTCATTAAAAAAAATTCAATTTCATCGAATGCGATAAAACACACGGTTAAATTATCCCCCCCCCCCATTTTCCATATATAGACTAATACCGTATAAAATAGAGTAACCCGATTGAAATCAACTAAGGGTGGTGCAGATTATCAAAGATGTTAGATGATTTTACTCAAAATCTGTTAATGTTCTTTCATCGATATTTCAGTCATCGGTGTAACCTTCACCAAACAAATTACTGAAACCGGAAGGGGTTGTCTCGGGTTAGCTACGTGGGGAGGAGGGAGGTTAGAGATTTTACACGCTAGGGTATCAAGAGATCAAGTAATATTCTGGAGAAAATGGATCGAACCAGACCAGGATTCGAACCAGGCCCCCTGAATCTCCAGTCAAATGTTGTCTGGCCATCGGCGATCAAACCCGTCTGACCGCCACAGGACTTTAGAGCCGCGGTTCACTGATCTTAATGCATTTTGAACCAGAGTACCGCAAACAGTACAACATATACCCGATAGACCTTCAGTGCAATATCTGTATCCGTGATGAGAAAAAGTCCAGAAAACTATTTGGCTCACTTTTAGCCCTATAGTAGGTCATGGTACACCAATCAAGTTGAAATGTGAACTGATTTGCTGATAGGGAGGTTGTGGCAAAATTTCAGGGCAATACCTGTATTCATATCGAAAAAAAAAATCTGGAAAACTGTTTGACCTACTTTTACCCCTAAAGCAGGTCATGTTGCACAAATCCAGCTGAAATGCAAACTGAACTTCAATTCTTCCTAGAGAAAGCTTATGACTACATTTTAGGGTAATATCTGTATCCATAACGAAAACAAGTGATACTACGATTTTGACCTTGAGAAACAATATACATCCTCCGATTAGCATAAGGTGTGGTGTACCAAGTTTGACTGTCCTAACCCTAGCGCAGCTTACGGTTCAGTCTGTATCCTGCCTACAAGGTTTTCCACTAAGTGATACTACGACCTTGACCACTGACCTTGAAAAACAAAAGGCGTCCTCCACTTGGCATGAGGAGTACGTATACCAAGTTTGAAGGTCCTAGTCCCAATAGTTCAGTTTGTATTCCGCCTACAAGGTTTTCCTATTAACTGATACTACGACCTTGGCCGTTGGCCTTCCGACCTTGAAAAATGATAGACACCTTTCTATCATCATGGTGATCAAATGTACCAAATTGTAAGATCCTGGAGCATACAGTTCATTTTGTATTTTGCCTACAAGGTCCGGACAGATGGACGACGACACCATACTGTAATACCATCTTTGACGGACGTATAAAAACGTGTAACTTATCAATATTAGTTCTTTTGCACATAAAATTAAGTATCACGTACAGGTATGAAGAATGTACATGTAAATATTTTGTTACGAAGACTGGGACTTAACGAAACATAACCGAGCCATACCGAATATCAGTATTTTCTGGCATATTTTATTCATCCTCAGGCTAATCTCGGCTAAATCTAGGTATCTAACTTGACTTCGTGACCAAATTCCCGACGACATTGTCTACAGAAGTAATGGCGGCAATCCGTGGGGACGTACATGGGTACGCGTCTCTCGTGTAATTCCCGTAATGTTGTCCTTTGTGCAAAATGGATATGGCAGAAAATCGGTTAGAGGAATCGATGTTCAAATTCATTTCCCCCTAGATGCAGTGTTCCTACAGGCAATACAAGCAGAAAAACTAAACAGCACTTCATCAACCTAATGACTAATATGCCACAGACTACGATTTTTCACCGAAAAAAATTCATATATAAACAACGATTAGGACAGAAACTCTAGACGGAGTAATAACCGGCAACTAATGACATCATTCATTATTAACGACAAAAAAATTCAACTGATTTTAAGAGCCTTAAAAGAGGCATTGTTTCACTAAGTTTATTACGCCACCGGCAGTGAAGGCTGGAAAACGAGTCATGGTGAAGCTTCGAATACTGTTTATTGTGCTGCCTTTTCATTTAGTAAGATTTCTTTCTTCATTTGTACTAGTGGTGGATCCAGGATTTTCCAAGAGAGAGAGAGAGAGAGGGGGGGGGGATAGGAAGGATCGAATGAATGCTGAAGTTACGATCTCTCGAGGGAAGTTCAAGGGTTTCCCTATTGGAAAATATTTGTCCGTTTAAATGAAGCAAAAGGGTATATTTTGAGCAAACGGATGAAAGAGTAACTTTAAAATGCATGTGTAATTTTTAACTCAAATCAGGGGTAAGGCAGAATTATATGTCACCGTGAACTTAAATCCGTGTTTAGATAATATCAATTTACTTTTTTTTTCAGGTTTTCTCTTTGGATGACCAAAAAGGTATGGAACTAAATTTCAAATAGGAAAAAGCACGATTCCTTATCTTCATTGATAGTACATGTGGTTTATAGGAAGGATGGCAAGAGAAGAAATTTTGGCTTATTTTAGTTTTGTTCTAAGGTTGCGGTAATAAGCCGGCCGATGTGGAGTTTGTGTTGGATTCCAGCGGAAGTATTTTGTTCAAGGACTTCCGGAAGCAGCTACAATTCACTAAAAACTTGGTGGATATGTTTGACATTGGACGCAATAAAACCCGAGTTGGAATGGTTAGCTTCAGGTAAATCCGGATTCAAAATAATAGTCTTTTTAAAAAATGGTTCATATGTGTATTAATGCATGAAAAAACAAATGATGAATTTAAATATTTACTGATAACATATTCTAAAAGATATATGAAAAGAAAATTATTAATATCAAATACCTGGTATAATATGAACTATTTATAATATCAAAGGACTAGATAGGACAAGAGGCATTTATGGCCCCCTCTTCAAACTTACTCATTCCCATTACAGTAGCAGTGCACATGTGTATGAATAAAAATATATATGATTTACTTTGATATCTTTAATATTGGTTGCCTAGCAACGCATTAAACATATCAACAATGAAATTGTTCATTTCCATAAATTTTTTAAATGCAAGACTGAAAGTTCAAATTTTAAAACTAGAATGATAACATTTTATCAATTTCCAATTCCATCACCTTGTATTTGAACAAAATTTATTATTTGTACATTTTTTTAAGTGTTCAATGTTCATATTTCCTTAGTTACTACACAAATATTCCTTAGCAACAGTTTAGATTGTGAATATACAATCTAACACATGTCATGAAATAAATTCAAAATTAATCAAAACTGTTTATTACATTTTCAACAGTGAAATGCAATGATTTATCCATTGAATAAAAATAAAATGGTATTTTAGGCCTATATTTTCACTAGTGAAAATAACAACTGATTGTGACGTTATGTTAACTGGTAGTGACGTTATGTTAACTGGTAGTGACGTTATGTTAACTGGTAGTGACGTTATGTTAACTGGTAGTGACGTTATGTTGTGTATTACTATAACATCTTTTAAGATTTGAAACAAAATTGTTCTAAAACCTTCATTTAGATACAAAAGAAACTGTCTTACTCGTGAAATAAATTCCATACCCAACTACAAAGCAATTCATATATTTACAAATAACTCACCAAAAATTTAATTATCTGTATCATTCGTTTCTAAGCAACCAAATGTCAGTATTACTTCAACAATCAACTTAAAGGCTTTAGAATTTTATTTCATACCCTTTCCGCAGCATTTCTTTTAAAGTTTTGTAAAAATGGGGGCTAGTGATCCTTGACCAACACTCCAAATACATGTAGCTATTCCTGCTAAGACGAAATCTACCCGGCCGTGTACATAGGCCTATCTACAGAGCAAATAGTTGATCAAATGTTTATATAAAGTCAAGTCGTTAAATAATGTTTTTAGGAAACAAAGTGTATAGTAATCACTTACTCTATAATTCTGGAAGAAAAACGTCTCTCGTGTGTTGTTTGGAAAAATTTAATCGTTTACGGTTTTGATTTTATAAATTGTTCATAACAATTGTACATAACAACAACTATTTCATATGGCAAGCCCTTTTACTATTTATTCATAAAATAAAATATCTCTTTAAATTAAAGAGATGTCTCTTATTTTAAAGAGATATCTCTTTTTGAAATGAGAGATATCTCTTAATCTTAAAAGATATCTCTCTAAATAAGAGATATCTCTTTCACTTAGAGAGATATCTCTTTTACTTTTAGAGATATCTCTTACACTCAAAGAGATATCTCTTTTACTTTAAGAGATATCTCTTACACTTAAAGAGATATTTCTTTCACTTAGAGATATATCTCTTAAAGTATAAGAGATATCTCTTACACTTAAGGAGATATCTCTTTCACTTAGAGAGATATCTCTTAAAGTATAAGAAATATCTCTTTCACTTAAAGAGATATCTCTTTTACTCTGAGAGATATCACTTTTACTTTGAGAGATATCTCCTTCACTTAAAGAGATATCTCTCTAAGAATTCCTAGATATATATCTCTCAAAGTATAAGAGATATCTCTTTAATCGTTGAAAAAGAGATATCTCTCAAAGAGAAAGAGATATCTCTTTCCAATATTTTTATTAGTTTGAATACTTAAGGAATTCTCCCTAAAACGGAAGCCCGCCAAAACAAATCTTACCATGATGGCTGGGATGCAATCTCTGCCCCTCTGTTAACGTCTCAAAATAAGCAATGTTATTCCACATGTAAATCCACTTTTTTTTTTTACGGCTAATAAAACTAAGAAACTACTTTATAAAATATTAGGAAAATGTAGGACAAGAAACTATTTGTAATTTTTTTTCCATTACTATATATTCTTCATGTACCTATGTATAGGACTGGAGCAATAGATCTACCCAATATCCGTGTTTCAACCCAAAGCAATGCTTCTTGTGTCACGAAAAGACTTGACATCTACTCAGTATTTATTCATTTACGTATAATTTTGTTACTGAAGTCAAAATCATACTTTATTTGAGCATACGTGTCATTTTACAAAAATCTTGTAAAACCCTTGAGACGTTGACAGAGGTGTAAGTGAGAGATTGGGCTGGGGTGTTACTAAATGGAACGGAAGACGGAACGGAACGGAAAATATATTATGCAATAACGTTATGAGGAGGTCAACATTTTGCGAAATCAAAAGTGTTATTATTAACAAGGGAAGCAGAAATTACAGAGAGAACAGGAAGTCATCCTCAGAATCCACCATTTCATATTGATACCTCATACTAGTGCATTATTATGCATTTTTACACGGTGTATTTTGTGGATGAATGTACCAACAGGCACTTGCTTAATAATTTGCATAGTAAGTTTTAATAAAAATATTAAGCAAGCGCCTGTTGGCACCATCTTTTTCCCCGGCTTTGTCACCCCTCTACCCAGATTTTGACAGTATGTTGTTTCACAAATGAATAGAAAATAAATAAGATAACATACTGAAAAAGACTTGAAGTGTAATTGAACCCCTTTCAATTTCTATTACTTTATTCTGGCTGGTATCGTAAGAAAAGATTTTATGAGCCCATCCAATGAATAAAAGGTACCCCCCCCCACCCCCCGAAAACAACATTGAAAAAGATAAAATTATTTTTTGAACAATTTTCCCCAACATAGCCTTTTTAAATTGAACGTGCTTTTAATCGAACTACATGTACATATGTTTAAGATAACTGAATTTGAATTTGAATTTAGTTCTACACCTGGTACAATAAACATTTTTGTATCACATCAAATTTTAAAGCGAATGAGTCTGGTGAAGAAAAAAGTTTTGCCTCATTTGGGATGAATCTATGTGAAAGTTCGTACATTTACCGATATCCTGTGGATTAGTGTTGAAACTGAAGAGATACAGCGGGAAAGAAAGATTGAAAGAAAACCAATGTTAACTAGGGTGAAGTTTACGACCAATAGTAAGAGGAATTAACAGATTTATTTCATAATGTATGAAATAGCTAAAAAGCTAACACAGAATTTATGCTTGAATGGAATTAAAAGTCATCTCATTATTAATCCAAATGTTAAGCTACAGTGTATACAAGTATTTGGTTTAAAAATTAACTGCCAGAAGTTTTTCCTATTTAGGATTGGAGTGCTGCGGTTACTAAGTCTCCTGTTAGTTAAAAAATAATAAACAAACACAAGAGGTTTAACTTGTTGACTAAATAAGATCATGAATTATCATTTATTGTTTTATACATATCACACTCCCATTTGTAAGTACGCACATACACGGTATTATGTGTAAATACATGTACATTTGTACATGTGCGTTAATGACGTTTTGCCAGGGGAAGGGGGGGGGGGTATAAACCTCGTGTGTTCTATTCATTCTCTACTCATAGCTGACACTGCTCGCTAACACATCTGTCAATACCGAAATTTCAAAATTCTTGTAAAATGCCTTGTAAATTCTTATATTAACGTTTAACTAAATTCGCTTACTCGATTTATGATGCAAAATTTGAAGATAAAGTTGTTTTATCGATTGTAAACAATTCTTAAATTCCGTTCCGTTTTCCGTTCCGCGTTTTAGCAACACCCTGATGGCTGCAATCCCGTGGGAAGATTATGCTTTTACCGCATGTGAAATGTATACAGGTAACAAAAAACAAAGACAATAAATTGATGAAATATGCAAGCTAGACTAGATTTCGCCTCTCGGCAACTTGACAATGTTACCCCATCCACCTCTTCAACCTTTCCCGCCATTTGTATACTAGAAGTATTTTGCTTGGTTAAAAAATAGGGTTACATCATTTCAATGACAATGCAACAGGGAGAAGTCATTATAATCACCGGGGGGGATCTAAAGAGATATCTCTTTTTGAAAATTTATAGATATCTCTCTAACTTGAAGAGATATCTCTTTTTACATCGATAGAGAGACATCTCTATACGCTTGGGATATATCTCTTTCTATCTGAGAGATATCTCTCTAGCTTTGAGAGATATCTCTTAAAGAGAAAGAGATATCTCCCAAGCGTAAAGAGATATCGCATTTGTTTAAAGAGATATCTCTTTAAACAAAAGAGATATCTCTTTTGGTTAAAGAGATATCTCCCTAGCGTAAAAAGATATCTCTCTAATTTACAGAGATATCTCTTTAACCAATAGAGATATCTCTCTTATTTAAAGAGATATCTTATTTTACGAATAAATTGTAAAAGGGCTTGCCATAATTTCATTAATTTTCGATATGAGCAAGATAACAAACCACGAAAAGTTTTATACAGAAAAATATTATGTATTCAGACAACTCAATGTCCAAATGTCGTCGTGGTTTACGTTCTTGCTCATAGTAAAAAAAACTCAATACAAATCCTTGAAAATCGATAAATTCCCAATATTTTCCAAATTATGCTAAAATTGGAGCCCAATATCTTTCTAAAACAAAAAAATTGGAAGAAAAAAAATCTTGTTACAACAAGATAGGATAAAAATTAAAAGATTTGGTCCATTTAATTGTAATTTTTACACATGTGTAATTTTCAAGGGAAATGGGGGCCAGTTTTTGTAGCTTGTCCTATCTAGTTCTTTATATTTTGATATTACTTTATGACAAACGGAATGATTTCAGCTTCTCCATCGTCAATTTCCTATATCTATGTAGTAATATTGCATTATCACCTGCATATGGTGTTTATATCTCAACTGATTCGATACGCAAGAGCTTGTTCTGCGTATGATCAGTTTTTAAATCGAGGTAGGCTACTGACTAAGAAGTTGATGGTGCAGGGGTTTCAACATTCTCGTTTAAAGTCCGCATTTCACAAATTTTATGGTCGATTGATAGATTGATTTTATCTTCTTTAACGTCCCTCTCGAGAATTTTTCACTCATATGGAGACGTCACCAATACCGGTGAAGGTTTTCAAATTTAGGCCTATGCTCGGCGCTTACGGCCATTCGACAGTGAGGGTTCTTAGCGTGCAACATCTAATGTGACACGGGACATCCGTTTTTAAGGTCATCTTTGAGGACCCGTGACATTCACACCTGATGCTGAGCGTTTGGTGATGGAACTGTCACTACCTGTTTTAACGACGTCGGTCTGTTACGACCGGGATTCAAACCCCGGTCTTCCGCATGCGGGGCGAACACTCTACCTCTAGACTACCGCGGCGGTCTATGGTCGATAATGATCTAGTTTGTCAATACAACCTAGCTGTCTGACGTGTTTCATACCGATTATTAAGCCGTTCTTGGCACACTGTTTTTGACTACGGATAACTCCGCTTACCTAATCAAGGTATAGTGCTCACGGCGGGTGTGACCGGTCGACAGGGGATGCTTACTCCTCCTATGCACCTGATATCCCACCTCTGGTATATCCAGGGGTCCGTGTTTGCCCAACTCTCTGTTTTGTACTGCTTGTAGGAGTTATGAGATTGATCACTGTTCGTTATATTCACCTTTCATTAAAGACCTTTTTAATACATGTACATGTATCAGAAAATAATTTTCCGATATAAAATGAAATATCCCAAAAGTGCTAAAAACGACACTTCATAATTCTTAGTTTTAGAATAGAATCTACCAGTTAACCATAAAATCAATGACTGTTTTAGTGTGCATTAATAACAGACTGGCTTTTTACTTTAGAGAATACTTTGATATTTGCCTGGGATGGAGACTTGTAAACCAATATCGGATAAAGAGGATCTTCTCTAATCGACCAAAAGAATATCGATTATATTCAATGGTCAATGACTAAATTTTGTTATATGATAATCAGAATGAATTCCAACGCTAACCCCACCGAGGTCTACGAATAATTGTTTATGATGCATGTAAATACTAGAGTATGAATTAATAGATGCACGTGTAATTGAATTTTTTCGATGCTAAATAATTTAAGTTTGGTGATTTGATATGATCATATGAGACCAGTGTGAACTTGTACTGAAATCATACTTCTGAAAAAGTACCTATAGATTTAACTATATATAAATAGCTTCGACGAGACTTATTTCAACAACTTAAAGCTGGCATGAATTAATAAATATTGTAGAATTCTCTGTGTCCGCCATATTTCTCTGCTTATCCGCCATATTAGATGAATATTTTATTGTTACATGTATACGTATCAGGGTTTGCATGGTATATAAGGGGATGAGTTTTGCTACGCTTCACTTCACTTCGGTGTTTGAAGTGTTGTTTACAGTATGTTGATTGATATACTTTTTTTGCAATTTCATTTCATTTAATAATAAACAGTACTCAGGTAATTCCGGAATTTGTGATGAGTGAGTACGACAATAAAGAAGATATTAAGCACAGGATAGACAATGTCCGGTACCAAGGGGGTAGAACTTACACGGGAGACGCACTGCATTACGTCAGAACGCAGGTGTTTCCGGTCGATGGTGGGAGACAGAATGTCCCGCGCATCTCCATCGTCCTCACTGACGGAATGTCCCAAAACTTCGAGTACACCATTCAGGAAGCTGCAGCAGCGCATGCGCAGGGGATTACCATCTTTGTGATAGGGATTGGCAATAAGGTACTGTGTACTAAATTGCTGTGCTTTGAATACAGCGACAGAAATCTTTGTGTGTGATTCTCCCTGCCAGAGTAGGGTATTTTACTACTTAAGTAGATGTTTGAATATTACTTTGTCAATTATATCCTTACTACATGTATTTCCCTTTTATGTACCCTTGGAAGAAAACATGATCGTTCAGATGAAAAAATCCAATGATGCTTTGTGCCAAGTCTGGTTGAAAATGGCAGTCTAGGTCGTCCTTAAAACAGCCAAAAATGTTAAACTTTAACAACGTCTATTTTCTTCCAAGGGTACATAAAAAGGAAATAGTAAGGATAAAATTGATAGTAATATTCAAACATCTACTCACGGTGAGTAGTATACATGTATTGAAAAATAATACCTGAATTATCCTCTGCCAGGGTGAACCAAAGGTAGAAATTACCCGTAGAAAGGGCAGCAGCAGAATTATTACAGTTTGTCAAAATAATGTATCTAGAAGCATGTACTTAATTGATATAGTAGTCCTCTAAAATGTGTACCTTTTTGTCACAATGAGGAGGAAACAATAGAATATATAATATGGGAATGTAATTGTGTTCAATCATTTCTAGCTGATTTTGAAGTTTACTTAGAACAGAGAACAAATTGTCAACAAGTCTTTACAAAAAAGTCTTTTATAGTAGGCATCCTTGAGGGGGGGGGGCGGTATACAAAATATTCTCATCCTTTTGGTTAAAGTATTATATTTATACAGCAGTGTACAGAGAAAAATTTGAGTGTGCTATTTGCAGTATCATATTTAAGGTTATTCTATGAAACACAAAAATTCATTTCTTATAAAAATGGCGATATTGAAAATTTTGATGCCCTTTGGAACAGATGGAACCAAATAATTTCATAGCTCTCTCTCTCTCTCTCTCTCTCTCTCTCTCTCTCTCTCTCTCTCTCTCTCTCTCTCAGAAATAAACACCTCTGTAATTCTATATTACATGTATATTATGAAGATATACCATGAACTATTTACAGAATGTTGAAAAATAATAAAAAAGAAAGAAAAAAGTATAGAAGTCATATATGGAAATTTTTGCTCACTAAATAGTCTGGGGTGCATTTTACAAAAGAAGTTACGACTTACGATCAACTTTACATATTGGAATTCTCCCGCTTATTGTAATATAATTCACTCCAATGTCAAATAGTGAAAAAATGATGTTGAAAATTAAGTTTCAGAAACGTTTTCATTCTTTTATTCAAACTAATAAATGTGTAATACAATTTAAGACTTGCGACTTTGTCGTAAGTTCTTTTGTAAAACGGGCCCCAGATCACTACCATAGTGTTTTAAGAGCCTCACCTCTGTGTGAAGACTACATTTCCGGTGAGCATTCTGGCCTCTAGGTATCTTATTCATACTTTCACAGGTGGACAAAAAAGAACTGAAGGCAATAGCAAGTCAGCCGACAGACAACTTCATGTTTATGATAGATAGTTTTGATGCACTCCAGTCCATCAAGAACTTGTTAGCTAACAGAACATGCAAAGGTATTTTGGACGCGTTTCTTTGCTATCAATTCGCGCTGTTTTTTCCGCTATACTAACGTGTTCGATCCGGGATCAAACAAATGTTATTAATAGCAGTTATGGGTAGGTTATTATTGGCATTCATTTTACAAAATGCACTTACAAATATTTATCTCTCAGTTCCACCTGCCACAAGGCCCCCGCCTACCATGCCCACCATCAGCGAGGACGCCATTCTGAATGGAGATGCTCGTGAGTGTTGCAATATATTTGTAAACACTTACATTTCCAAAGTTTTTGTCTTTGATATCTCTATAAATTGCAGTGATGGTCATTTCCTCGTGAACAAGCGGTAGTTATAAACAATGAGAGTATGAATACAGATGTATTTGAAAAGTATAGTGCGTCTATTTTAACAGCCGGGATTCCGAAAAAAAAATGAAAGTAGAATGTTAATATAGGACATAAATTTCATTTTTGAAAATATGAACACACTTCGTGAAAAGTATGCCGGTGTGAAGCATCGCAGTTCATACCCTCATGTATTTTCAAAAATGAAATTTATTTCTTAAACCGACTCGACAAACTTTGAAATAATTTCACAAGTTTATGAAAATATATTTTGAATTTCTCTTTTTAGACTGTAGTCCTGAATTATCCATAGAATTAAAAATGGCTGTTGACACGGCCGCGGTAGGAATAGACAACTCGAAATTCATCCTGCGGTTTATCGCTGACTTGTCTGATCGCCTTGACCTTCAACAGAGTCACTCCAAGATCGACACGGTGAGCAATGGATGCGCCTCCCAAAAATTGGGTGATATAACGTTTGGTTCCGGCCATGACCGTGAAAAGATTGAAACCACATTCATGAAAAATACACAAGGGATCTCCTCCATGATGCGAAAAATGCGACTCAGCTTCAGTCGAAACAATCGGAGGAAGAAAGTGGGTGTTCTATTCATGGGGGAGACATTGGGAGGAAATGAGTACAGCCAAGCCTTGCGTGAGACCAGTCGAGCTTACTACATGGGGATTCAGTTATTTGTGGTGGGGGTGGGTGACCGAGTTACCAGACGACAGGCTTACTTCATAGCAAAGGGAAGCAACCACGCGCTCTTTGCTGCGTCTTACGATAATTTGGATTTTGTGGAGGGGCCCCTATTGCTACAGATTTGTAAGTTAAAACCATGACGGATGACTTCATGAACGTTTTTATTTTATATTTAGAAACACTGCGACATATTATTGTGATCGAGTGCCTCTTCTTCCACTGACTATATCCGTCAGTTTATGGAATATCAGTCTGAAAAACAAGAAATAAATGAGATTGACATGGAGAATCTTCATTGTCCTTGAATTCCTATGTTATATATATGTAATTACACCACATACCTCATTTGATTGATTTCCAAGGAAGGTGGTATTTTCCTGGAACATTTCGTAGAACGAAGTGTTTTCGGAGAGTTTCATTATTGTGGTGTTTTGCAAGTAGTCAGTACCATTTTTGTGCAGAATCTACATATAAATATATCTGTTTATACTAATGCTTTGTCTAGCTAAAAAGAATGCACATATAAATATGATATCTGTATATAGGCCTTATAAAACATTACAAATGAATATACAGCCATAGCTATCCAGAATCGGCATCTGAATATGCAGGCGTAGGTTAAGATCGGTAAAGTTGGCTACTAGTAACTAGCTACTAGTAACTGGCTACTTGAAAAGAGAAAAGTTGGCTACTAGTAGCCAGCTACTTGAACCAGGAAAAGTTAGCTACTAGTAGCCAGTTACTAGTAGCCAGCTACTAAAAGTAAGAAAAGTTTGCTACTCGTAGCCAGCTACTACAAAATATAAAAGTTATAATTACTGATAGCTCGCTACCAGATAAAGGTTAATGAGTTTGAAAATTATTATCTATCAGATTTATTTCTAAAGAGGACGAGGAGTCCTATGAAATTTCATGCTCAATTATCCCCAATTACATAACGTTGCAATGCAAAATACGAATAAACTTTTTCAACTGAGTGTTTACTTTAAAAGTTGTACGGATTGAATTCAGACCTTCAATCATTTGATATAGCATCCATTTTGAGATATCGGCTACTTTTACAATTTGATTCGAGTTACCCTGAAATTTCAACATAAGTGTGAATACCGTAAGAAACTTTATGTTTGTATAGATATCTGACGAATTTACGACTATACATATGGCAAGAAGTGATAGGTGGTGTTTTGGTACGCCACGAATTTTCAGATATCGCTCTTTAGGAAATCAGTTACTTATACATTTTGATTATCGGTAATATGAAATTTCAAGATCAGTATGAATACCTTAAGGAACTCCGTGTTTATATCATATATTTAACTTATTTACAACGATACGTATGGCGAGTAGTGATATTGGGTATCGTGATATGTCATCAATTTTCAGATATCACACTTAAGGAAGTCAGGTGCATATACCTTTTGATGGCAGGTAAACTGAAATTTCAAGTTTTTCGCAAATATCTTAAGGCACTCTAAGTTTGTATTAGATATCTGACTAATTTACAATTATCAAAGTGAAGAAGAGTGATATTAGGTATCTTGACATGCCATAATTGTCCAGATATCACGCTTAAGGAAGTCAGCTACTTATACCTTTTGATTCAAGTTTTCTACCAATATTTTAAGGAACTCTGAGTTTGATATGCCATCAATTTTTAGATATCACCCTTAAGGAAGTCAGCTATTTATACCTTTAGAATCCGGGTAACCTGAAATTTCAAGTTTTTCATAAATATCTGAAAGAACTCCGTGTTTGTATTAGATATCTGACTAGTTTACAACTATTCATGTGAAGTGGAGTGGTACTAGGTATCTTGATATGCCATTAATTGATATCGGAAAATTGATGGCATATCAAGATACCTAATACCACTCTACTTCACATGGATAGTTGTAAATTAGTCAGATATCTAATACAAACACAGAGTTCTTTCAGATATTTATGAAAAACTTTTCTCTTTTTAAGTAGCCAGTTACTAGTAGCTGGTTAGTAGTAGCCAACTTTACCGATCTCGTAGGTTAGTACAATTGTAATTCAGACAGACTATGTATAAGTATACAGGCGCCGATCACTTATCAAAATCTACTTATGAAGATGTAGTCGTTGGTTATTAATCCAGAATTGTCATATAAAGTTGGCCTTGGACAAGTAGCTATGTCATTGGATAAAACACGTCATGCCGTCTATATGAGCTTGAACATTCCCAGGATATCTCTATAGACAGTCAGTAACAAACCAAATGCATTGTTAAGTTGTACGGAATACAAGTCTGTGTGTAGGACACAGACCCTCTGAACGTCTGAGGACGCTTGATATGAATAACGGACAACGATTGGAAACTCTTATTACAGGGTACACAATGATTAAGAAATGGTTAGGCATTCTACTCTGCATTCTGTACCCTTCGATCTGCATGCAACTCATCTAGAATTTCAAGTTTTGACAAAATCTAGAGATCTTCAAGGAAGAAGGAATATTATTATTTTGCATTTTTTGTACATTATTAGGAGAGGGACTAGTAAGCTGTTGGAATTTGTTCCCAATCCTTTTGATTTATTCACTAAAATATATGCAAAACAATCCCGGACCTCCTGTGGTTGCGAAGCAAATGTGATAACCACGATGCGACCGGTATCTAAAAGAGTCTATGAATACGGTTGAAAAAACATTTCAGAAAATTGTATAAGAGTCTCAATAAGTGAGAAATCATATAACGGGACCTATAGTTAGGGTATATAGTTGCGGTACTGTTTGAATTACCGTACCTCAGACGATGCATTCCTGTAGTGAGAAGGCAGACTCCTTAACATCGATAGAGCGGTATTGAGAAAGTCACGAACTTTCAATGAAAACGAATTTGCCAGGGATTCAAAGTCTGTAATATAAAAAAAAAAAAAAATCAAGAAACGATCAAATGTAAATAAGTGTACGGCGGGTACAGACAGCTAGCGTCGTCAACATTTTGCTTTACCTGGGAGGTGACCATTCTCCTCCACGTGTGACGAATCGTCGCCCCGCATAACCACCAAAGGTAAACCCAGCACGAGCAGAATCATCCCGAATTTCTGCATTGTGTTCCTCTCCCTAGATCACAACGAAATGGAATTATTTCAAAAGAAATGTAGGTTTTGTTACATCAATATCTGGACAAAGCCAAGCTGTGACACTTGCATCTGATCGATCTGTGGCAGTGATTGGGCTCGGATGATCAGCTGAAACGGGATATTAACTGTAAATAAAATAAAGGAATTTATGGAAAATGTGTGGATTCACAATCTATCATACATTGTAGATTTGGATAGTTAATCTGTCAAAATTTAAGCCAACCTCAAACTAATTAATTATTTCAAAGCCACTTGAAATAAAGCTATTAATTTGTACAAGTCAAAACTTTACAAAATTATTATTTGAGGAGAATTGAATTTTGGAAGCAAAAAATTTTGGGTTTTCATTGAAAAATTGCGGAAAGCTGGAAAAAAATAATAATGAACTCAAATTACAGGATTGGATTTGTACAATTAATATAAAAACTTGACAACCAAAAAATTTATGTAGGAAAAATGGAATTTTGGGGGTATGAAATATCGTTTTCTTGGGAAAATCACTGAAAAAGGAAAATATGGATGATTTGGTCAAATATATCAATTTTAAGTCATTTACAACTAAAATAACAGGTATTTCTATGTACTTATAGTAAGGTGCAAATGGAATTCTTTGGTCTTTTTCAATATATGCAGTAATCTACTCGCATTTCTTTGTGTTATTTTAATATTTGCAGTTACTTATTACTAGTACTATGCTACCTATTTAGTTGAATTTTTAAAGACAGAAACCTCGATAACACCACCAAAACACGGAATGACCGACGAGTCAAGTGACTTGAGGCACGTGGCTGATTTGACGTGGGAACCATTTTTTCCTTGTGCGAAAATTCCCGAGAATCGTCAACATTCTCTGCGTGCCGTATTTCCTGTCATTTTATCTCATTAACTCATCTGGCGTGCCCATATCGCACTCCCCTTAAAAATAATTGTAAGGGGTATATCATAAGACAGCTTATTGTACAAAAAAATCACTATAGAAACGATCAGTCGAAAGCATAAATGAATCCAATATCCCTCACAACCAGGAGGTAATGAAAGAAATCTGAATCTGAAGATGAACTTGAATATAACTTAGACTTGACAACGATGACGGCGTCTTCATCTACAAATGATGTAACACTGGACTCTGTTTTAATGAGCAATGTGTCAGAGGCGATTATTAACAAAGAACTGGCGAAACAGCATCAACTAGAATGTGCACGAGAGGGAGTCTCCAACGCCATCATCTCAAAGACACTGCAACATTACATGAGATGTCAAATGGAGCGTCGACCAAACTTTTTTTTTTTTTTTTAGAACTCCGGGAACTTTGAACAGTAAAGACAACCAAAACCAGAGCAACAACTCTGAAACGGTAGTGGAGTTTCTAGAAGGGAAAATAATGGTCAGCAAGGTTCGCCTCCGAGATATCCGGCTAAACTCATTGGCCAGTATACCTACACCTGCTGCCAAAGAGCAGAAAATAATAAATTAATGCTGAGACAGAGAGGTCTTATGAACATTTTGACAAAAATACACTTGATGCTGAAATTTTAAATTCTATTAGAAATAATTGATGCTGCAAAATATCTATCATTCCACAAAGAAGATCTATTATATCGCAAATAAATGCACAGCAGAAGAAATAAAACAAAATCAAGTATTGACTATATAGAAGTTTCCTCGTGCATATTTCGAGCTCAATTCAGATTTCATATTGAACGTTTGCGACTACACATTGGTTGCCTGCTGGTCAGACATGACTTACACAAACAGACAACTGGAGGAAACAAGCGCTGCTGTTGAAGCAGCCTGTAGATAATTTGATAAAAGTCCAATCCTCGTCCACCGTAGACCTGATCTAGATTGATTCTAGAAAATAATATACATTGTATTTGAATTCAAACCAACCGTTGGATGTGATATGGACTCTAAGTGTTCTCCCTCTCTATGCGATATTCGCTTACAGCAAATCACCAACGAAAATTTTCAACTTTCCAAGAAAAGCAAAACTTGCATATCACAGTCTCTATCGCGACGATGGAATTTTTTTTATGGAAATGAGATTGGGATCCATGATATTTTTGCTAAAGCCAATGCTCATCATCCGTTACTGAAATTCATATACGTAATTTCTAGACAAAGAATGCATTTCATGGATACAACGGTATGCAAAGGAAAAAGAATCAGATCCTAGATTTTAAAACATACACAAACTCAACAATACGTCCCAATATTTGGAATATACGAGTGCTCACAATTCTTAATGTTTTAAAGGATTCATTGAAGGCGAAACTATTCCCAAGTGACATGTCATAACAGATTTATGGAACTAATTAAACAACCTGTAGTTCCGTCGGTATATTTGGAATCGGGTAATTATGTGTGCTTTTTTTAGGGGGTGGGTGGTCAAAAGTTGAAAGTGGAGACAATTCAAATATAGCAATTAGTTTGAGGTCATTTTGTATTCTAGAATATTGACCAGACTAATGGAGTGGAGTTTTATCGTGAGTGCGAAATCTATATATATATATATATATATATATATATATATATATATATACATATTTCTCATATGTTACTCGTGTCACTAGAACTGACTCTTCAAATAAATTGCTGATCTTTCATAAAGGCCCGAAATCTGACGCTTATTTAAGATATATTGATGCTGATCATGACGAAGCATAAAACCTTGTACATGAAAAAAAAAATTACAAACTAACACAAAAATAACAGCTAGATTCCCAGCACAACTGCCGCGTGGGTATCGTGTAGAGTTACAATTTATTGATAATAGTCACATATGAAAAATACTTACATCAGTGTTGCCTCGAGATGAAAAACATATTTTACTTGATTGTCTTTTATACAAACATACATGTATAAAAAAAAATCGCTACAACGCATCAAAGATGTATATGGCCGAGTTGCAGTTTGGAAAATTATGCACTCTTGCATTCACGAAGTAAAAACATGCACGTATTTAATATAGTTTATAAGTAGGAAGCTTTGAATGGCCGCAATAAGTATTTAGTGTGATAATGACCTTGACCTTTGGATTTCAAAAGCAACATGAATCTTGAATGTCAGCAGGATCTGAAGTCTGATAAACATGCACCTGCAAGTACATGTATAAATGTTAGAGGCAAGCTCAAATCCACAGTATATAGTGAAAAAGAGAACTTGACTTTTGACCTTTTGACCTCAAAATAGATAGGAACCTCCCTCTTTTGGATGTGATCAAAATATGCAAGTCTGACAAAGACGCACCAAGTAGTATGAAAGTTAGAGACCAGACAAGCTCAAATCTATGGCATTTAGTGATAAAGTGACCTTGGCCTTTTGACCTCAAAATAAATAGGAACCTTCCTCTTTTGGATGTGATCATGTTATGTAAGTTTCACAAAGATGTCCCTAGTAGTATGAAAGTTAGAGACCGGACAAACTCAAATGTATGGCATTTAAGGACAAAAAGACCTTGATCTTTGACCTAAAAATAAATAGGAATCTTCCTCTTTTGGATGTGATCATGTTATGTAAGTCTCACAAAGATCGATGCACCAAAACGTATGAAAGTTAGAGACCGGACAAGCTAATTGTGGACGCCGCGCGACTGGACGCCCATCCTTCGCCAATTTTAAAGTTGAGATTTGCCACGCAACTCGGCTAAAAAAGTATTATAAAATATCATATGATTATCTTGTATCTTGTTTACTGAATCCTCTCAATATTGTATCTATATAAGTTTGTTCATATATCACCCAGAGACTCTTTATACCTTAAAACAAGGATTGTTACAATTATAATACCATGTATAACATAATATATATGTATTTTAATCTACAGCTAACAACACTTGCATGTGCTTTAGTGCCATAAAGAATTGAATACATCCACATTCAACATTTTTTATCTATGTATCTGAAATATTCAAATAGATGGATTGGAAATTATAAAGGCATGTCCATAGGAACAGGTCGAAAAATCTGACTGCGTAATCTCTCGTAGTATAATTTGATACTCCGTCTTAACTTAAAGTTCGTTATCACATGGATATAGAGATGAAGTCCATAAATAACCAATCTGAGCATGCGCATAACGGACAGAGACGTGCACAAATCGTTCACATAGAGTGTTGTCGCAATTTGATGCGTCCTGAGTCCACAATCTACGAATTCGATGACTAGGGTAACGGAAATGATGATGATGGTGTTGGATTCTAAGATTGTGTACTTTGTGTGGCGGTTCCTGAGAGCGTTTGTGGCCAGCACTATCCGTCGCTTGTGATGACGCCACAACTTCCTGGTTAAAAATAGATTCACGACGGTTAGAATAACACAAGGGATATATTGATCTATTAACAGCACGAGCCATTGCCACACAGTGTCGGAAACGTTGCGAAATACACAGGCACCGCTAGTTAAGGCAATCATGCGAGGTATATTTATAACGATACAAAATATAGATATGAATATAATGTATTTGATAAACCTGAGTTGATTTCCCCAGAAGCGCTCGTTAGTGATCTGTATCATGATGAGGGCTCGATGAACGGCAAGCAGAACGGAAATCCACATGAAAATGGTATGAAAAACCCCGGGGAGAAGAATAAGACAGGTATAAATGAAGTTTTTATCAAGACTAAGGTCACCATTGGAGAGCTGTTTGATCCAAACGGGTATCTGAACCAAACCATAAAGAAACGCAGACGACAAGATGACAGAATGGATTGTTCTGCTGACGCTCCTGTCGTCTGCGCTAATGTTAAAAATCACGATGGCGAATCCATTTTGGAACAGCATCAGTATAAGAAAAAACAACGCGAGCACTGCATATGTGTTCCCCAGCTGCACACTGCTGGGAGTTTCACAACTGTCTGTTATATTGAATACATGTATATCACTGCCATTGTAAACACTAACGTTAGCCATCATACGGGTATCTGTGTCCGCGAAAATGTGAGTAGAGACTGGAGAGACAGAATTGTGTAGATATCGATTAGAAATTAGTACACGTAGGTGTCCACCTTTACCATAACTCCGACACAATCCTTCATACTGCAATTAACATTATATCCGTTTTCCTCATCGGATGTGCCACAAACTTCCGTTTTCTCGCATTTCTGTATACTATCACTCTTATGACCCCTCATTGAGTTGTTTGTATGATGGCGGTATAAATCAATGAAAACTTGCCAATATTTCATGCTTCCAATATGTTTTTATAATCCCGTGATGCAAACTCAGTAGACCTGTATGACCTGTATTTCGTTTCTTCTTAAAATTATAGGCTTGCATGTCTGACTATTTGCATCATCGGCGTTTTTATCGACACATGACAAAACATTGGTAAATGTAAGATATTTGAGGTCTTGGATATTATACACCTATATCTTCATTGATTAAGATTCTCTCAAAAGAGGAGAGAATCGTATCCTTGATTAAAACGGAAATCGATCGATTGATGGAGGTTTACCTTGGTGAAATTTTACTTTGACCAAACTTAATAGATTGCGATAACCTTGAGATAAAGTTGCTGTAAACGAATGTCGAATAATTTAGTTCACCTGACCAAATCACAGAGTTTCTGTTACTTCATAGGCTGAACAATATATTGAATTGTTGAGTAACAGTTTCCGACGGTTATTAAGAAGCCGAACAATTTAAAATTAATTCACCAAAACCTGGAGTAGCTGTTCTCGGCAGTTACCAGTAACCCGAACAATTTGAAATCAGTTCAGCAAAACCTTGAGTGTAGCAGTTCTCGGGAGTTACCAAGAACCCGAACAATATTGAATTAATTCACCCAAACCTTGAGTAGCAGTTTACGACAGTTACCTAGAGGCCAAACAATTCTAAATTAGTTAACCGCAACATCGAGTAATAGTTCCCGACATCTACCAAGAAGCCAAACCATTTCAAATTAGTTCACCAAAACATTGAGTACGTTGTTAGGGTGGGTTATTTGTGTGTTTAACGTCCCATCGAGAATTGTTTGCTCATATTGAGACGTCACCAGTTGTAGGTGAAGTACCACAAATTTAGACCCATGCTTAGCGCTTACGATCGTAGCAGTGAGGGCTCTTTAACGCGCCTACGCCTGCCGTGACATGGGGTCTCCGTTTTTAAGGTCATATCCGAAAGACCCATGAATTTTACTTCTAAATGCCGAACATTTGGCGAAGGAGCAATTACTACCCATGTGTGAAGCGGCCATGGCACGAGCGGGGCTCCAACTCACGACCTTCCGGTTACGAAGTGAACGTTCTACCACTGAGCTACCGTGACCCGTAAAACATTGGGTAGGAGTTCCAGGCAGTTACCAAGGAGCCGAACAATTTCAAACCAGTTCAACAAAACCTTGCATAGCAGATCTCAAATAATTTGCGACATCTCAACAGTTTTCAGGCAGCCAAACAATTTTAAATTAGTCCGCCTAAACTTGAATCGCGGCTCACCTAGAAGCGGTGACCTTCTGGCGAACAAATTCCAATTCATTTTGATGCAAGCTCGCCAGCTATGAATTTTTCATAATATGCTAAAAGAATAAATTTCTATTTTGAATTAATCCTCAAGCTTAGCTGACGCTGAATAGACATCCTACAATTGTTGGACTTCATGAGATACGTTACAGCTTGGGACTACACAGAAACCCAATACTGGAATTTCTCAGGCCCAGCATCGACATTAGCAACAGGCTAAATATCTATCCGAATTGCGGACTTATCAATATACATATACAAACATATGTGCCAAAAGTTTATACATTTTCAAAATCAGCAACATGTTGCTTGGGTTTCCAATCTACCAAATATTATTTCATTTAATGCTATAGCATCCATATCAATGAGAGCCGATGACAACGGACAAATGACATTGCAGCAATATAGCAACACTAAGCAGGGGGCGGATCCAGACATTTTTCAAAAGAAGATCTTGGGTCACGATAGTACCGTTTTCGTCCAAAAGGGAGTTTGCATAACTCGAATGGCACACACGATCTGTTTTTGTTATCAAGTTCAACCGAATGGAAGAGATCCAACCCTTCAAACCCCCTATAGAACCTTGTGTCATTAAAACATCAGAAATAAGTAAATTTCATTTTAACGCGCTTCATGAAGTATGCCTGTATAAAGCATGGTCGTTTATATCCTCATATATTTTCAAAAATGAAACTATTTGCTTTGATCTTTGGTGATCAAGTCTTCCAACGTGTGACATGGGAATATGATATCAGCATTTCAATATAGTTTGCAGGTACAAGAAAAAATTATAAAAAAGTTAGTTACCGGTAGGGAGAATATTGGGTCCATTTTCGTATCCTCCCATATCTAATTTGCGTTGCAACCCCATTGGCTTAGTACCAAAGAAGCAAGGTGGTTGGCGAATGATCACCAATTTGTCATCTCCTCTTGGCAACAGTGTTAATGATTGATTGATTGATTGAATGTTGTTTAACGCCCCTCTCGAGATTTTTTCACAGTTGCTTCTTCAACAAAAATTAAAACGCAAATATTCCTATCTAGTGACCAGTCATCCAAAACATTACTTTGTCAAACACCACTCTGATTCCATGCACAAGAAATTTTAAAAAAAATGTTGCAGTTCCTCACTGACAAATCTTTGAGGTCGTTGGTGATCAGGTCTTCCAACAGTCTGTCGGAATTCCCATGGACACGAATTGTGTTCCTTTATTAACCTACCTGCTTTTATATTCTTAAAAGAGGCAGAACTTATTTAACTCTTATACACGAGAAGAAAATATTCCTTGCCGTGTCCATCAACTCAACATTTACATATATCGACGACGTTTTATTTATTAACTATGTTCAATTCCTTCAAATGTTGATTCGATGTATAACAGTGAACACGAAATAGAAGACACCACAGTTTTCCATATCTTCTTATTTGGATATTTTATTTAACATAGATGTTAACGGCAAATTGTCAACTCAATTATACGGCAAACGGGATGATTTCAGCTTCTCCGTCGTCAATTTCCTATATTTATGTAGCAATATTCCATTATCACCTATATATGGTGTTTATGTCTCTCAGATGATTCGATACAATGTTACAAAGGTTTCCACAGTCTTGTTTGAAGCATTTCGCAAATTCCATGGTCGTTATAATGATCTTGCTTGCAAATACATGCATGACCTGTCGTTTTGGTCGAATCGTGTTTCATGCCAATTGTTCTTAACATACTGATTGATATTTTGACTACAAATTACTCCGTATACCTGATAAAGATACCCGATATAGGGCTCACGGTAAGTGTGACCCGTCAACAGCGGATGCTTGCTCCTCCTAGGAACCGGATTCCACCTCTGGTATGTCCAGGGATTCATGTTTATCCTACTCTTAATTTTGTATTCTTTATCATAAACATTTTCTGTGCATAGTATGAGCAATCTGAATAAAATTAGATGTTATATTCGCTTGACTATGAGCAAGTATGCTAACTTCTGATTTTAATTAGCTTGTAGTATGATCTGCTGATGTCTCGTAACATTAACAGGGAGTGACGTCTAAGGGGTGTTTCCGAAAATAATAACTCTGCAGCTAAATTACGTGTTTAATGTTCAGGAGTCAAGAGGAACACTTCTAAAGAATTCCTGTGTTTTCAACATATGTAATTCATAAAGCCATATCCTGGGTCCAACCCCTATCCAGGAGCCTAGACTGTAAAGAATGTCAACGAGATTTTCTTTGTCGCAGAAATTCGGTTCCCTGTTTACGTGCTACATGTACGGAAATAAGTAAGATATTTACAAGATTTCACTCAATTTCACCTAATCAACCTTACAGAGCACCCCCTCCCGCCACACAAACAAAAAAAATCCCCCCAAGCTCAATATTACTCGGGTATGGTTGTTTGACGCCCAGGAATAATATTTTCACTGCAGTACTTCGTATATGAGTCATAAAACCCAACTCTCTCGGACCCAGGTGTCATGAGATTCACATTGTTGATAAATCCTCGTGTTCGTACATATACTCACTTTGGTTGTTTGATTGCAGGGACCAAGGATCACTATATTTTTTTAAAGGTTTTGACCTCTCCTCTCAGCCTTTGATAGAACAGAGACAATGAAAGTCATAAATGGTGTTGCTTACCTCTTAGATACTATATACAAATAACAAGTTTTATAAATATTACAAGACGGATCAAACCGCAATAAGTCACCAAAGAAAATCGGGTGGCCTAGTACTGAAAGTAAGTTTTAATCAAGAGATTGTAGGCATTTTAAAACTGACACGTTGGTGAACACGTCTTAACTTATGCTGTTCAGTGGTGTATCAACAGAACTCCATTCTCGTTCAATGTTTCTACAACTCTCTTTCCAGAATTCCTGATGCAGTTGATTCCAGATTCACAGACACGGCGGATCGGACTCGGGGTGGACTCGATTCCTGTGCAGAAGACACCGTGGGGTTTCTATTCTTTCTCTGCTTTTTACGCACAGTGAAATATCTAGATGGTTGTGTCAAACTTGATATCGTCTTATTTCTCCACTGATGAACATACTTGCGCTCCTTGGTTCCAAGAATAGTGTGATAGAAGAAATACCAGGTGTAAGTGAGCAACAAAATGGCGTCCGTAATCAGGTGACGGAAAACGTTTGTTGCAGCCATGGCCCTAGTTTTCCTTTGAATGTTATCCATGCCCAATACAATAATGTAAAGAATCTCGATGAAAAATGTCGTGGATGAGATGAATATGACGGCCGAGTCGTTCAGAAACGATTGGGTGGCGGTCACGTTTCTGGCGTGGATGCGTCGTCTATACGTCTTCAGTAAAACGATTACCAGAAGTATGATCACCGGAAGTAGAATGACGCACGGCACCACCCTGACAGCTGCGAACCGAAGCCAATACTGGACTTTTGCAAGTTCGTCATGAAAAAACGAAAAGGAAAATTCGCTTCCGTAACAGTATTCATGGTTGAGAAGTACAATACGTTTTAATTCAATAAAGGCTGGAATTTCGACGACAAACGCGATCGGATAAATTGAGAAAGTGAAGATTCGGAACCCTCTGGAATTGTAGCACTGTATATTTGGAAACTGGAAAAATGACAGTCTCTGGAGCGCCAAAATCAAAACCTGGAGGACGGAAGCTGCGTGGAAAACGTTGAAAAATTGTTCCAAAAGCAGAACGAAGGTGCAGGACGCATCGCTCACCCTCAGAATATTCTCCAAGAGTTTAAAAGCCGCGGCTAGTGTGTTACAGACCCCTAGCTGTATGTACTGAAGCGCCGTCGTACTGCCGCCTTCTGTCAGGGTAACTTCCGCATGTTCTGCTCTAACAACGACCACGGAGTTCAGGAGGGTCCATAGAAACAGTCCTGATAGCCCCACCACATAAGAAACCGGAACTTCAAAGTCCTCGCTCAGCAGAATGTCCTCTCTAGCGTCCGAGGAATTACTAGCATTTGCCGGAAAATGCATTATCGTGTCCTCCCTCTGAGTATAGAGGGAAAGGATTAAGATTTGATCTTTGTTCTGTATTTTAACTTGCTAACTTTAATCGTGCGCAAAAAGGAAGAAATCCAAATTCACGGAAATACAATACAATAGCGCCTTTTCATTAATTGCATACAGTGCTGTAGTTATCAGTACGGCATTAGTGTCACAGGGTCAAGTACAATGTAACAACATCCGCGTGAAGCAATAGGCAATTGTCAGTATTCACTTTAGAAAGATTTCCATAGAAATAAAATAGATTGAAACAGTACATCATCATGATAAATGTACATAATTATGTTCTACTGAATATTTGTCTGCCAATAACCTTTTAAGTTATTTGATGGTAAACTGATTTTATAATGTCTATTTTGTTGATAATACGCAATGATTTGCAGAAAAATTCAATGATGCGCTCTACTATGGCGTGTAAGACGTTGCCATACTATATAAAAAATTTGATTTATATGCAAAACTCTTGATTCACATTCAATAATCTTGATATCAATATGTGAATATCTTGATTTATATTCGATAATCTTGTTGATTTTATGCAAAAATCTTGATTTATATTCGAATCATTGAACATTTTGAAGTATATTCAATAATCTTGATAATTGATATTTATATGCAATAATTTGGACAAACATTGTATATGCAATAAATCTTGATTTATATTCGATAATCTTGTTATTTATATTCGATTAATTTTTATTTATATTCAATAATCTTGTTCAATTTATCGAATATAAATGACAAGATTATCCAATATAAAACAAGATTAATCTAATATAAACTAGAGATTATTGTTATGAAAAACAAATGTCTCCCCAAATTGGACGTGCTCCAAATGAAACCTCCTCCCTTAATGTACTGCGTGGTATGGAGGAGAAAGCATGGGCAGGAACATAGACAATATGAACTCCGATAAGCTACATAGCCTAGGAGAAGTGTTCACAAATTATTTTACACCCTCCACCCCTCAGATCCACTATAACTTTAAGGACAATTGGATCCTCCTGGCCCCATCAATATGCACACCTGCAAATGGCATTGAAGTATCATACAAAATTTCAAGTCTATTGGATAAGCCATATAAGAGAAGTGTTCACAAGCTATTTTAACATCTTCCACCCCTCTTAGATCCACTATAACTTTTAGGAAAATAATTAGATCCTCCTGTCCCAAACAATATGCACATCTACAAATGGCAATGAAGCATTGTACAAAGTTTCAAGTCTATCTGATATTTAAGCCATATAGGAGAAGTGTTCACAAGCTATTTTACATCCTCCACACTCCACCCCTCTTAGATCCACTATAGCTTTTAGGAAAATAATTGGATCCTCCTGTCCTGACAATATGCATATTTACAATTAATAGCAATGGAGCATTGTACAAGGTTTCAAATCTATCCAATAAGCCATATAGGAAAAGTGCTCACAGGCTATTTTACATCCTCCATTCCTCTTAGATCCCCTATAACTTTTAAGAAAATAATTGGATCCTTCTGTCCCGACAATATGCACATCTACAAATGGCAATGAAAAATTGTATAAAGTTTCAAGTCTATCTGATAAGCCATATAGGAGAAGGATTCACAAGATTTTGACAGACAGACAGAAAGTACAAAAACTAATTTTTGCATATGAATATCGAAATCATGCGTAAGCAATGCTCTCACAAATAAAATGATTTACAGTATTTGACACTTGTAAAATAATTTTTAAATTGGTTAGTTCTTCAATTTCAAAATTAGATTAAGCCTATAGGAAATATTTGTTCAAATAGTCTATGTACACATAAAATATCAGAATGTTCAGCAGGCCCAAGGTAATGTTGATAAGGAGGTCAAATCATTTAATTAATTTTCCAATATCTTGGGAAGTACATGAAATTCTGGGATTTTAATGACAATTTAGATGAGCTGTGTACAAGTCAAAAGCTACAGAATGAAGTTTTAAAATGTCTTTGTTTTTATTTTTTAATCACCGAAATTGTTTATTATGTACAACATGGTACAAAGAGTTACAAGCCTTTCTCTATTATACATATCAAGGGTATCCATGTGTTTGGAGGGTCTTTGAGTCTGCCAATATTGTGTGAGGACATCTTACTTTGTGAATATTTTGTGTGAGGACATCTTACTTTGTGAATATTTTGTTTGATACTGCAGATTCCTATTTTTTTTACGCAAGTACTTAATACGCGAAATGACTCATAGATGTAATTAAGAGTTTTTAAATATATTTTAGCCAATCTGATTAAAATCAGATCCTCGATCCGCTCCTCTTTCATTTTTTTTTTCTTGTCGCTACACGAGGTCGTGTAGCGGCAAGAAAAAAAAATGAAAGAGGAGTGGATCGAGGATCTGATTTTAATCAGATTGTATTTTAGCAATATGAAAAATAAAAACCAGTAATTTTCTTTTAGGAGTGAAGCTTCTCTATAAACAAGAGATGTTTGTAAAACACATATGCCTCCCCCCCCCCCCCCCCATGGTGCAAAATTGAAAAGGGTTATACACACACATTATCTAATTGATAGTAGTATCATCAATTCAAAATATTGAGCAGACAATATCTTCCTATGTCAAGAGTGAATTGACCATGTGACCTAAAAATCAATAGGTCATCTACTCCTTATGCTGTACCAGTGTACCAAGTTTGGTGTCAATCAAGCAAATAATTCTTAAAATATAGGAGACAATATATTACTATGTCGAGTTTAACAATTGACTTTTGACCTCAAAATCAATATGGGTCATCTTCTCCTGAAGATGTACCAGTGTACTAAGTTTGATGTCTGTCAAGCAAAAGGTTTATCAAGATATTGAGTGGACAGTATATGACTATGTCCAGTTTGACCCTTGACCATGTGACCTCACATCTTCTCCTGAATATACACCACTGTACTAAGTTCGATGTCAGTGGCGTCGCCTGAGTTAATTAATGTGTACGCCTATTGTACGGTGAGGGGTCTGGGGGCTGCTCAAGGCCCCCAGCGGGTCCAGGGCAGGGCCCTGGTAGGGGGTCCGGGGGAGACTAATGTACCGCAGATACTGCACACTTATTTTTCACCTATGTTTGTAGCATTTAATAGGTTTTTTGTTTTTTTTATGTGTACGCCCGGGCGTTTTGACGTAAACATAGCTACGCGCCTGGATGTCTATCAAGCAAAGGGTTCTCAAGATATTGAATGGACAGTATATTCCTATGTCCAGTTTGACCCTTCACCATGTGACCTCAAAATCAATAGGGGTCATCTTCTCCTGAAGATGTACCAGTGTACCAAGTTTGATGTCTGTCAAGCAAAGGGTTCTCAAAATATTGAACGGACAGTACATTCCTATGTCCAGTTTGACCCTTGACCTCAAAATCAATAGGGGTCATCTTCTTCTGAAGATGTATCAGTGTACCAAGTTTGAGGTCTGTCAAGTAAAGGGTTCTCTAGACATTGAATGGTCAGTTATTCCTATGCCCAGTTTGACCCTTGACCATATGACCCCAAAATCAATAGGGGTCATCTATTCCTTAGGATGTACCAGTGTGCCAAGTTTGATGTCTTTCAAGCAAAGGGTTCTCAAGATATTGAGCGGATATTATATTCCTATGTCCAGACTAGATTGACCCTTGACCTGAAAAACAATAGGGGTCCTCTTCTACTCATAACCAACCCACATATGAAATATCATGATCATAATTATGTGATAATAAACTCCTCCCATATATTTAGGAACCTATAGTAAATTATTTGGGCATCAAAAATTAAAACGAGTTCTTTATACAATTTAAATTTTGCATTTTGGGAACCATCTTGAAGTTGGATTTACTTTTGATACATTACCTACAACCAGTACATTCCAAACAAGAGAACCATGGGGCCACATCACTCACCTGAATCACCTTAGCCCATATAAAGATTTTCCCTATACATTCGCATGTAAAACTTTTATCCTCTTTTGTTGTCCAAATCTAACCCAGGGGAGGGGCAGGAATTAACAAACTTGAATCTGCACAATGTCAGGAAGCTCCAACTTGTCCGGACCAGCGGATCTTGAGAAGATTTCCCCCTATATATCCGCATGTAAAACTTTGATCCCTATTGTGGCCCCACCCTACCCCTAGGTGCCATGACTTTAACAAACTTGAATCTGTACTATGTCAGATAGCTGCCATGTAAATTTGAACTTGTTGGCTCAGGTGAGCTAAACCTCAAACCTCAAAAAACATCCAAGCCTACAGATTAGTTCTTTACTCTACAAGGAATATATGCACATAAATAAACATAATAAAACAAACCCTTTGGTAATAAATAAGAAATGTTGTTCATCAGGTGAGAAAGAGACATATGACAAAATTATACAAACAAGATGTGTTTGTGAAACACAAATGCCCCCGATAATGGTCAATTCCAAAGATGGTCAATGTCATAAGGACAAATATCTTGGTACCAGTAGAAAGATCTTGTCACAAGAAATGCTCATGTGCATTATGAAAGCTCTAATATTTACCATTTAAAAGTTATGATCAATGTCATTTCTTTTTTAAAAAGTAGGTAAAATGTCAAGGTCAAAAGGTTTAGTACCCATGGAAAGGTCTTGTCACAAGGAATACTCATGTGGAATATCAAAGTTTTAGGACTTACTGTTCAAAAGTTATTAGCAAGGTTAAAATTTTCAAAATGTTGGTCAAACTCCAAGGTCAAGGTCACAGGATAAAAAATGTTGGTACCCGCGAAAAGGTCTTGTCACAAGGATTACTCATGTGAAATATCAAAGCTCTAGCACTTATTGTTCAAAAGTTATTAGCAAGGTTAAAGTTTCAGACAGGATGACAGAATGACAGACAGGACAAAAACAATATGCCCCCAAGATAAGATCTTGGGGGCATAAAAAAAATAAAACATTCAGATCACTAACCAAGTAAACAATGCGAGTTTTGAAATATTGCACATTATTTTGTTTCCATCACTGCTCAAGTTAGTTTCTCTGAAAAGTTGGATGTTGAAAATTCAGAGCCTGTGCACGTCCACATTGACTTTCCGAGACACATTTTAATCAATATGTCCAGCATCTTTCAGAGTGACCCTTTTCGATACGTAAAACACACCCAAAATGCTTGCAATAACTATCACAAAGAAAGTGATGTAGAAACTCTCCTCGTCAAAGATGTCTGTGAAGGCTGGCAGGCTAGCAGAGAATCTGGAGACAACGTGTTTGGCAGGGCTGTCCTTTGGCAGCATTGTTGGTACTGTGATGACAAATTACACTACAAATAAACACGACAAATTGTATGTATACGACACAAATCAGCGCCAAAAGAAACTTTGTTGATAAATGGTTAAAATAATATCTAAATGCAGAATTGTATTGCACCACTAAACCAGATCTTTTGGTTTTGTCAGATGAGGTGGTCATAGTTCAGTTTCCTAATAACAACATTTTGAAAAGGGTTATCATTGGTCAAGCGGACACCCCCCCCCCCCCCCCTCCCCCATGACTATATCAATGAGTCCCAAGCTGAAATCAGCGATTTCTGTCAAAATGTTCTACCCTCTCAAATTCTCTACTGGAACTGGATCGATGTTTGACTTTGGGGATTTGTAGTTACTGTCAATGTTATTATTTGCATCAAATGTACTTCACATTCCCTGATTAAGTAATATGTTTTACGGCGTGACCGTATTTGAGGGCGAAGCAAACAAGTTTTGATATTAGTATCTATATCCAAAACAGACCAAAAACAACCCGAAGTTAGCAGGATTTGATCCGCCTATATATTGAACGCGGGAAATATAACGCAACTGATTTAAACAGTACATTGTGACGTCATATTCAGTGTCGTATTTTAGCAAATTTACAAACATAGCGTCTGAACCACAACAAACATGGCGTTAATGGTTGAGTGATTATATATGATTAAGAAAATAAGATTTGCATGCTTTTACGAATTTTTGTAACATCTCAGAACGACGTGAACTAGGGTAGACGAGATTCAAAATGGAGAAATACATGTCCACGCGATAGTATTCGAATCGACGCCATTAGTACCAAAATTTTCAAGTTCCATAGGTATGGTTTAATTTTTCATTGTTTTCCTATATTTTCCTTTTAAACATGTATATACGTGTTACCTATAGGGAGAGCTCCGCTCTCACGGCCCGAAGGGCCGTGAGAGGGCTTTGCCCTCTAAAAATTGTAAATATTTTTTCAGTGGCATCATAAGAACAGTCAACGACAAAGATTAATGTCATGTATCATTGCATTTCATTGGTTATGAAGTGTGCGTTGATGAATAAGATTACAACTCACAATTTTTGTTATTCAAAGTATCTTAGGTGTCTAGTCTGAGCTCAGATTTCAAACTAATTACTGGCAAAAATGAAAACACTATGCATTCAAAATTTTATGAATCAGCTTGGACGCGCTTTTATTGTAATCATGTATCCCGAGCATACATAATGTATAATTTATGCAGACCACATGCCAATATGAATCACTAGTCACTATCTCATTACTTCCACCAGTGTGTTGGTTCATATGCATGCAAACTATAATTGTTTTCAACTTTTGTCTCTGACATCAATATTATTCCAATATGCATTTAGTTTTTTTTAAACTTTTTATACTATATCAGCAAACTTAGTAAGTCTAAAAAAGTCTTTCAAATGATAAAGACAATAATCATTAATCACTATGATAATTTTGGTTGCACCCTGGAACCAAACCCTTACCCCTAGGATCATGAAATTTGTAATTTTGGTAAAGGACTATATACTCATTCTAAATATCTATTTAATTTCAATAAGGCCCAAGTATCAATAGCATCACATTTCAGCTAACTACTAACGTGGTATTATCATTTCCCTGCTAAGTTATAGTTCAATTTTACACTCTTCCTCGCGAGCGAACAGATTAAAAGACCGTTATTAACAAGTTTATAGAGGGCGAAGCCCTCTCACGGCCTGAAGGGCCGTGAGAGCGGAGCTCTCCCTATAGGTAACACGTATATACATGTACATGTTTAAAAGGAAAATACAGGAAAACAATGAAAAATTAAACCATACCTATGGAACTTGAAAATTTTGGTACTAATGGCGTCGATTCGAATACTATCGCGTGGACATTTATTTCTCCATTTTGAATCTCGTCTACCCTAGTTCACGTCGTTCTGAGATGTTACATAAAATTCGTAAAAGCATGTAAATTTTATTTTCTTAATCATATATAATCACTCCACCATAAACGCCATGTTTGTTGTTGTGGTTCAAACGCTATGTTTGTAAATTTGCTAAATAACGACGCTGAATATGACGTCACAATGTACTGTTTACATCAATTGCGTTATATTTCCCGCGTTCAATATATATAGGCGGATCAAATATCCAAAATTAGGATGCTTTGATACAGCTCCGTACGCGCGTCCTCGTGCTAACTTCGGGTTGTTTTGTCCTGTTTTGGATATAGATACTAATGCCAAAATTTGTTTGCTTCGCCCTCAAACACGGTCACGCCGTAAAACATATTACACTCACCTATATGACTTCAATTAATCTTTACTACATTCAGTGTCATTATCTTCAAATTTGGTCAGGCACGGCGAAAAACAAAAATACGATTAAATTACCGGATATAACATTTCGTACATAAAAAGCAAAAGGGCAAACCACAGAAAGGCAAATTCCGGAATAGAACAAAACTTGTAATATTTCTAGATATTCGGTCAATGTTAAAAGAAGTTTTAAAAGTCATCCGTTCATGTATATTTGTTAGAATCATGCAGAGGGTGATTTATCGAGGAAACGACAAGAAATGAAAATTTTCTATGTTTTGTTTCAACTTTTTTTATAACTTTATATGTGTGGGAGTGTGGATATATATATATATATATATATATATATATATATATATATATATATATATATATATATATATATTAGATAGGGTTAAAAATGTTCTGCTAATCATCTTTCAGGTGCAAGCATATGTGGAAAACTATTGATTTCCGTGTCGTGTAGCCAGCAATATTATACACAAAATGTCAATTTCTAAGCTTTACCTGGATACATAACAGGTTATTGATATTGTATGATTCCTTGAGGAACTGCTACTTAAAATCGATTTTTCGTAAAATTAATCAACTGTCAAATGACTGGAAAATAATTAAAGCATAAATCTCATATCGATTACGTTCTGTATCAAAAGTTAAGTCTAGATGTTTACTTTTCTCTCCTACTGAAATTACCTGGAATTTGTCAGGATAGATAAAACCATTTATAATGGATAGGCTTTTGAAAAAAAACAACCCAACAACAACTTTTTAAATCTTCACTATCATCGGTCATCAGAATAAGAAACAGTGTTGTCATCGGCATAAACATAGAAGGAAGGATCAGAAACAAAACCAAATCAGAGAAATGTTATACAAAAAAACAAAAGGAAAAGATATCAAACAGTATTAGTCCAAGTATCGAACCCTGAGATACACCTTTGAGAGCACGACAAACTTTCACACACTGAGATTTGTTACTAGGATAGCTATCAAGAAGACTTGCTGTTTCATTTACAAGGCAATAATTTTTTAATTTTTTTGAAATGCGAATAATGGGAGGGACAATCAAAGGCCTTGACTTACCTCCATATCCATATCTGGAATCTGCAAGGAAAGGATGGAATATGAATTCAAAACATTCAAAAAGTTGTTTGTGGATGACTCGTTCAAAAATTCAATTTAGAGATCGATTATCTAGAAGACCGTTTTCACTGTCGAAAGATAAAAACTCTATTATTTTGTATAAATTAATTGATTTCTTTTTCGGAATAAAAAAGGTGTTTTGTTTGTAAATAAGAGAATTTAAAGTAATAATAAATTAAGGGAGTATTTAAAGTCAATCACTGTTGATGATACACAACTTACCTACTCAATGGTAACCACCAGCATAGAAGAAAGCACATCACAACGTGGAACCGTCAGATCTTGAAATGGTGGGCTGTTACTATGATGTTTGGGGGGGGGGGGTACGGAATGATCCAGAGAATTGTTATATAGTAGCTGATTACCTCCACTATTAATTTGTCCCGATATGCTGTTTTAAGGATATCAGAGTGATGCGTACCATTAATTAAGGAGAACGCGCTCGCGAATTCTTCACATATATACATGTACTATGTATTATTCAAAATGATATCGGATTATCCAGACAACATTGATACACTTAGGAAAATAGATATTTTGATATATAGATAGGTGTACAATTGTTGTCTGGATATTCATCAGTTTTCTCTATTGACATATACCGTACATGTATATCTACGTTTTGGGAATATAAATTTTTTATATTGATATATTTGACTGAGTCTTAGATATGTAAAACAACGCAAGTAGTGATCGCTTTCCATAACACAGAGAACGATGCGAGTGTGACCGGTCAACTCCTCCTAGGCACCTTATCTTACCTCTGATGTGTCCAAGGGTCCGTATTTGCCCATTCTCTATTTTGTATTCTTTATAACATTTATAATGAAATTGATTACTATTCGTTATCATTACTTTTTCTATCTATAAAAATATTGTATATTCGACACAGTTTAAAAATAGGAGTTACTCTGATATATGATTACATATAATTTAGACACCATACTTTCCCAATTAACATCATTTAAGCAGAAATTACAATATCTATTTTTTTTTTGTCGTCTCCTTTAAATCTCATGACTGTAGGAACTCAATTTTGCCAATGTAGATAAAATCATCACCAGTATTTGACTGAGTCATACATGTATTTGTAAAACAAATCGTTTCAAGATAAAACCAGTAGTGACCGCTTCGTTCGAGACAGGGATGCGGGTCAACATGGATGCTTAATCCTCCTAGGCACCTGATCCCACCTCTGGTGTGTCCGGGTGTTTAGTTTTGCCTTACTCTCAATTTGTATTCTTTATAGGATTTGTGAGATTGATAATTGTTTATCATTTTCACTTTATCATCTATAAAAATGTTGTATTTTAATCCCGTTTCAGACAAACTTGTAGATAATTTATTGGATAAAAGCTAATCACATGACGCCCTGAATTTTTTTAATATTATGTCTCCGTCTGGAGGTTATATATATATATATATATATATATATATTTGTTAACATCCTAGATTGATTATAAGAACCTGTCATTTGTGTTCAAAAAGAGACTTATCATGGAACATTTATACATCGGTTACTTACATGTACTACAGAGCATGGTTTCTATTGTAGTTACTAGACTCGCTGTGGTACCTTTAAGTAGAATATTGTGATCAAAGCCATAACTTTTTACATACACAAATCATTATCATCATATGAAAATAAAAAGGTACACATTAACCTGAAATAGTTCCAGTGGTACTGAAGAGCGTGGTTTCTGTTGCAGTTACTAAACTCGCTGTGGTACCTTTAGGGAGAATATTGTGAAAAAAGCCTTATTTTTGAACAAGCAATAACATCTTTATATACACAAATTATTCAATCATGAATTAAAAAAGATATCGGTATGAATTTTAAACAAGAAGTAAGTACCTTAACTATTAACTAAGATTTATTTGCTTCTGTATTACCTAACACAGGGCATCCATTGACGTGATGACAATCCTCTTGAGAACAATTACAAATACTTTGACAGTGTGTACCATAGGATGGAAAATTACAAGGCTCCGTGCAGTTTTTTCCTTTGTTGGTTTTATATCCCGCAAGACACTCTGTTCAATACATCTGAAGATTTCACGCGTTCTTTATTTTTATCACAATGCAATACATAGTCATTTGAAATTTTATATTGTCCAAAAATATATGTGAATATCAACATCTGAAACAGTTCGGATTGAATATCAACGATGCAGGGTAACTAGAAAAAATCTACTGTCACACATACACCTTGATCTCTCGTTACAAGGAAAATAACATGCACAGGTCAATATCAAAATGTAATTTTTTCTTCACAGGCATATTATGTGCAATAATATACTTATTAGAAATTGAACCTGTCTCCAAAACTTAACTTGGTCATTCAACCAAAATATGAAAGACAGCCTCTGATTCACATTTTGTATTAGACAACCTAAACTGTAAAACTGGTTGTTATTTATAGATTATTTACTGAATATCGGGGAACCGGTGTTGTAGCATAGACTTTCCCCCTGCATAGACCCCCCCCCCCCCCGAAAAACGGGTCCGGGATAGATCTTCTCCCATAGGGGGAAAAAGCGCCCCAACATATAAATTCCTCCTATGTACAAAGTCAGTACAGAATTTCCCACTGGGCGGAAAAACCGCCCTGGTATAGAATTTCCCCCTCCTGTTTCCGGATTTCGTCGACCGGAGTCTTTTTCTTCTCATGTAGAATCTTTCGAATAAATATAGAATGAAGCAAACCCATGCAATTGAAGATAATAATCAATGAAATTTGTTATTATTGCTATAAAGAGGTGCATGTTATCAACAAAAAAAGTTACAAAAAGAAACAAATATGTGCTGTTAGATTGTTACAGTTTAAAGAAATAGATATGCGCTAATTAATATTACGATATTCACAAAATAAAGAATTTTTGTTAGATGTTGAAGTTAGGTTTACACGCTGAAAACTTTGAATTGCGTATAGTAAATACAATATGCTTCCCAAAAGACTTTAACGATGGTCAATATCATTAGGGTTTTTCGTAAAATGTCGACTATAAAAGATATACAATTAAAAGATATAAAAAGTAAATTAGATGCACTGTATAAATAAAAGTAACCGTTTATTTAAATTCGAAATTCTAAATTAAAAAGACATTAACTTCTTCCCAACTTCACTATTTCAGATGTTAGATACTGGTAGATAACAGCAAAGACTTGAGATGTATGAATGGATTTTGATATACCATTAAACGATTTGAATAATTTCCTTTTTAAAAAACAAACAAACATAAGATGATGATTGTGATACACAAGACCCTGTTCAAAATAATAAAATAATAATAAGAATTCCTGGGTCTAGATAAGCAAGAGAATTCTAGTAATAGAACTGGAAACGGATACATAGCTAAAATGTAAGAGGGGGGGGGGGGGGGGTACTGTCATTTAGGGGGAAATTCTATACTGGGCCGGTTTTTCCTAGGGGGAAAATGGGCCCGGGTTAATTCTTCCTAGGGGGGAAATTCTATGCCAGGCCCATCTTTCCGGGGGAGATGTCTATCCCGGGCCCGTTTTTCCGGGGAGAAAGTCTATGCGGGGGGAAATTCTATGCGGACATATTTCTCGATTTTCAGTGAACAACTTTTTATCACATTTTACGATATTCTATGCAATTTTAGTTGACTTTCAAGGTTAAACTGCTTAAACCTTGTGGGAGAGAAGAGTTACACTGACCTTTGATCTTAATCCGATTTCAAGGTCATTGAAAGTCACCATGTCTGAGGAAAGTATCCCCATGTCTCCACGACCAACGATGTAAAAGTTGCAAGCTTGAACAAAGAATCCAAATACTAGTACCTTTAGAAGCAATGACTGCTGTGAAGGGACATCGAATTCAATCGGTTAAGATTTATCTTTAATATTCAAGTTAATGATTGAAGGTTTCTTGTTTCCGTGACTGGAGGTCTAGTGGCAGTATCGACAACTAGAGATATTGTCTGTATAGCGATCTAGTTTGCCAACACAACCTGTCATGGGGTCAAATGCTGTTGACCTGTTTCATATCGATTGCTAGCGGTTCTTTACACACTGATTTTGAATACGGATTACTCCGTTTACCTGATCAGGATATAGGGCTCACAGTGGGTTAGCTGCAATAATGTAACCCTATCCAATTTTTTTTTTAATTCTGACGTTTTCGGGATAGGGCTACAATTCCATAGGATCTCCGTAATGGTGCAAAATAATTTTATGAATAACCGATAATAAACTCTGTGTATTAGTCCCAAATGTTGTTTACACCAAAAGGAGTACCAACTTTGTGCTCGAGCATGTCTAATAAAGGTGTTTTTCATTAAATATAATGTACAGCATGCAAAATTCTTCGTCTGCTCCGCCATGCTTGTTATCGCGAGATCTCGTAGGTGGATCTAATGAAAAACCTAAACATTGACAATCAGCGCGAAAATGTAGTTACTCGAGCCACTTCGACAAAGAAAGGAAAATCATATTGTTGCAGAAAAATTTACACTCTGCTGTTCGGTTTTTAACTTGATATTAAATTCAAACCTTTTCAATACCGACGAAATAGCTTTCGCCTCCATACTTGTCCATTGATGTAAATACTACCTTATATGGCATATGCAAATGACTCAAGTTGACAATCGGAAGTTTATACTTCAGTACATCAAACATGGCGCACAAATATGAATCGAGAAATTGGAATTTATCGAAATTGTTGAAAACGGTAGAATAGAGCATCACAAATCTTAAGTTGCAGGTTGTAAATTTATATATTGACTAAGAAATTTAAACTTAGAATATCATTTTATTTACGTAAAGAAAGTCAGGAAATGTTTAGAATGAACGCAAATGTTGCGGGAGTGAATCACTCCCGCATTTGCACCATTATGGAGATCCTAAGGAGTTGTAGCCCTCTCCCTAAAAAAAAAAAAAAAAAAAAAATCAGAGAGGGCTACATTATTGCAGCTAACAGTGGGTGTGACCTGTCGACAGGGGATGCTTACTCCTCCCAGGAACCTGATCCAATCTTTGGTATGTCAAGGGGTCCGTTTTGCCCAACTCTTAATTTTATATTCGTTATTGGAGTTATGAGATTGATCACTATTCGTTATCTTCACCTATTCCTGCAAGTATAATTCTAACTTTGATAAGGGTCAAAGTTCAGAGTCGTAAAGTGATGCCATGAAATTATTTTGAAGCCAATACTTGTGTATATCTTATGAGCATCTTACACAGTAAAAAGAGTGTAAAAATGTTTGACCTTGATTTAATTCAAACGTTCAAAGGTGAACCATTTCACTACAGTTGATCCCGTTTCTTTACGAATAAGAGGTTTTGAGTTTTGATGTTTAATGGAATTTTAAGGCCCAAACTTTCATTCATTCTCATCAAGACCCCTTTGGATTTTCACGATTAATGCTTTCTTTTTGAAACTCCTTATGCGTCATATTCTAGTAAATGTTTCATGTCTCTAGCGTTTACGAGGAATATTGATAGCTCATTAATTGCTTTTGATCCAATACTAGTAGGTCCGTGAGAAGTCAAGGTTCAAGTAAAAACTGTAATATATGATCATGTTACACCAAATATGATGGACCTAATAGTTTTTAGCCCACCTGAGCCGAAGGCTCAAGTGAGCTTTTCTGATCGAAATTTGTCCGTTGTCCTTCGTCTTTGTTGTCGTCGTAAACTTTTCACATTTTCATCTTCTTCTCCAGAACCACTGGGCCAGTTCCAATTAAACTTACCACAAAGCATCCTTGGGCGAAGGGGATTCAAGTTTGTTAAAATCAAGGGTCACGCCCTTCTCCAAGGTACAAATGTAGATAATAGCGAAATAGTGAAAATACATTAACGATATTTAAAATCTTCTTCTCCAGAACTACTGATCCAATTTTAACCAAACTTGACCTAAAGCATCCTTGGGTGAAGGGAATTCAAGTTTGTTCAAATGAAGGGCCACGTCCCTTTCCAAGGGGAAATGATAGCGAAATAGTGAAAATACATTGACGACATTTAAAAATCTTCTCCAGAACAATCGGGCCAATTTCAACCAAACTTGGCACAAAACACCCTTGGGTGAAGGGGATTCAAGTTTGTTCAAATGAGGGGCCACGTTCCTTTCAAGGGAAGATAATAGCTAAATAGTGAAAATACATTAATAACTTTTAAAAATCGTCTTCTCCAGAACCACAGTGCCAATTTTAACCAAACTTGCAATTGGCACAAAGCATCCTTGAGTAAAGGGGATTCAAGTTTGTTTTTTTTAAATGAAGGGCCACGTCCAATTTCAAAGAGAGATATTAGCAAAGTAGTGAAAATGCATTAACAATTTTTTAAAATCTTCTTCTACAGAACCAAATTGCCAATTTTAACCAAATTTGGCACAAAGCATCCTTGGGTGAAGGGGATTCAAGTCTGTACAAATGAGGGCCATGTCGCCTACAAAGGGAAGGTAATCACAAAAATAGGGTAGGGTCATTTAAAAATCTTCTCCAGAACCACTGGGTCAGAAGAGCTGAAATTTACATGAAGGCTTTCTGACATAGTGCAGATTCAAGTTTGGTAAAACTATGACCCCTGGGGGTAGGTTGAGGACCACAACAGGTGATCAAAGTTTTTTTTTTTTTTTTTTTTTTTTTTTTTTTTTTTTTACATGCGAATATATATGTGAAATCTTTGAAAATCTTCTTCTCAAGAACCACTGGGTCAGGAAAGTACAGATTTACGTGAAAGCTTCCTGGCATAGTGCAGATTCAAGTTTGTTAAAATTATGGCCCCCGGGGTAAGATAGGGACACAATAGGGGATCAAAGTTTTACATACAAATATACATGCATAGGGAAAATCTTTAAAAATCTTCTTCTCAAGAACCATTGGGCCAAAGACTTTTACATTTACATGAAAGGTTCCTAATATAGTGCAGATTCTAGTTTGTAAAAATGATGGCCCCCGGAAGTAATATGGGCCAAGGTAACTCAGGTGAGCGATGTGGCCCTTGGGCCTCTTGTTTGTAAGTCTAGAGGTTACATTTTTTCTTGGGGTGGAAGGAAGGAAAACAAGGAAGAGAACAATATCAAAAGGCCTCTCACGGGAAGGTGGAAAGTCTTAAATATTGTGATAAGTGATAATTGGGAATGGTTTAACTTGGACACTTATCCAGAAAATGTTATTCAATTTGAGCATCCGTATTCTTATTGCACTTCTACATGCAAAACACAGGCATTCTAGCACAAAGTTAGAATCCTAAGTCATACCTTTAGAAAGAGTGACAATTACAGACATTGTCAGGAAATTAACCTTAATCCTTAATAGTCCCATAATCAGCCATTCCACCCAAACTTATCAGTTACACAGATAAAATCTGCTGGACACTACCATGTATTTGTGAATGATTAATTAACGGAACAAAGTCAATGACTGTTGATAGTATACAACTTACCTACACACTGGCCACCATCAATATAGAAGTAAGGACAGCAGTCCGGTGATCCGTCAGATCTTAAAAACACGTGCAGAAACATGCTACAACAACTGAGTTTTAAACAGATAATTTTGATTGATAAATACATAAAAATCACCTCATACTTCTAACGTACAAAGAATATATACATAATTTCATTTTTGGAGGGTATGAACAACATACGACGCTTTACGCGTTAGCCCTTCATGAAAAGTATGCCGGTGTAATGCGATGCTATTCATACCCCCTTTGAATATTTTAAATGAAATTCAATTCTTATATTTACATTCTATATTCAGTTCTGTGGGATAATTTACAGCCGTTAGAATAGTATTACTATAGGCATCAAAATGACGCACATCGTTCACATTCAGGAGGAAAAGTCTATCATTTCAATTCGTAAAGATACCGAAGGGAAAAACATAGGTAATAGATGTAGTATCATAACTGCAATGGTGCGTGCATACCAATGGAATAACGCGCATTATGAAAATTTGTTTGCACACATCGTTGCAGTTATGAGACTACATCTTTCAAAAAATGATAATTCATCATATTTACATTTTAAAAACCTTTTTAATGTGTGCATTTTTATTTATATCTCGAATCTCCCGCCTAATTCTTTGGGTAAGTAGCGATTAACGGAACAGCCATGGAAAAGTAAATGTGATGCAATGAATGGGTTGATTTTCAATCAAATATTATAAATATCAAATCATTAACAAAGTTGTACAATCTGAACTTGAAACATTTGATATCTTTACTAATCTCTCTAATTGTAAACAACCTAGGTATAGTCACTATAGGTGCCAGTCGGCCATGTTGTCACTTCGAGAATTTGCAAGTACAATTACTGAATGAAGAATTGTTGCACTTGGATTAATTTCTTGTGCTTGTTTGGTGATATCAACCACATAGAGGTAAGATCCACTTCTCTAGGCATCGAATGAGGTGCACTTGTGTTGTCTGAGACGGACACGAAAGCTTTGTTTTCATTCTGTACACGTACGGCCGAGCACAGGAACCGGTAATTTTGTCTGTAATAGTACTATTAGGGGTCTGTACCATAACACCCCCCAATAAAGGGTAATGATAATTCTATTTGGGGCTGGTATAGTACTATAGACCCCTACTATAATTATTACAAAATTACCGGTTCCCGTGGGCCGAGATGCAGACGACCTGTTTGACAGCATTCTGACGCCGAACAGATTTATAGTGATTTGGTCTTTGCATTTATAAGCAAATAGTGTTCAAAACTCTCTAATGCATTTTATCACAGGATTTAAAAGTAAATGTAAATACATATATGTGTATACACACAAGGGGTCCCTACTTATTTGAGGGGTCATTATATGCAGACCATGTATATTTGGACGAGAGAACGGCTATTTTTTAAAATACCAGGAAATAGTATGATTTTGAATTCGATCTTTCGTAATCGGATGCGGCAACAAATTCGTAGGTCTTAAATTATATAGATCTCACACAATAAAAATGCAGAGAACTAGATGAGTTCAATATTATTGACTTCAGTAATCGTTGTTATATAACTCGAGTGAAATTAATGTGTATTTATTCATTTAATAACCATATTTCTTATAAAAACCTAAACAATTTTAAAAGAAATCAACTTGACGCAAGCGTTAAAGATATCAAGCTGCAGAAGATGAATATTTTTCTTTTTTTGTGTTTTGTGTTTTCCCATAAATCTCGTTAGAATAGGAATTATGAGATTGATCACTGTTCGTTATCTTCGCCTTTCTCTCAGCTGTGACTAAATGAAACTTGATCTGTAATTAATATATGTACAGTCTAGTAAACCACATGCTGAATTTCAGCTTCCTAAATCAAAAAATGATAAAAAAAAGAAGAAGAAAGAGTGTGTACTATAAAGAACCAAGATTAAACCACCATAGATCCTTTATTTTCGCGAGGACGTAATGTTGTATTACTTCACGAGACGTACTTTTCGCGACTCGTAATTTTTGCTTAAGTCATGAATATTAAAGAGTTTATTTGCGAAAATTTTTGCAAATGACTTCTCACTCGAAATTGATCAAATAAATAAAATTCTTGCGAATAGAATGTGATTTAGAGTACAACGAACAAAAGATGGAATGCCGTATTTACTACTGATTGTAGTGGATTTTCACTCCTATTACTCTTGGACGGGTTCTACGAAATGGACCTTGTAATTATCTAATCATTACCTGTAAAAGTACGTAAATTGTTTGACCACATCAATTTTTCATAGCAGTACACATATCATTCAAACTAAAAAACTTTCATCCATCTATAACCCCTTTTTTCATTTTATTGGAGAATATTTGCTCATGTTCCTTCAAATATAATGTCAATGGCACAGGCAATTGCATCGCTTGGGATCCAATTTACTACTTTTTAATAGTAAATTCGACCCCCAAGTGATGCAATTACCTGTGGTCTATGTTAGAACGATTTCTGAAGAACACATAAATCACCCAAATTTTTAAAAGAAAGTTAAGCATATTTTCTAACACAGTCATAGTCAATAACTTTTATGCACTCATGCAGGCATTACGTAAATACCGAAATCAAATGACAATATTAGTATCCATGGATATGATGTAAATGAATGGAATTATGTTGCTGAAAAGGTACCCCCCCCCCCCAAACCCCCCAACCCCCCCCAAAAAAACCCCGAAACAACCGAAACATACAAAATTTATTTATTTAGGAAGAAATCAATATCAATTCACAGAATCAGCCCATACTGAGGTCTTGTTTTTTTTTTATATGATGAAATGCGTAACAGATAATGCAACATAATGGTATAGAATATCAGTTACAAAACACAGGTACATGGAATTATATCTTACCGTGGTGTCCCACATATTCCTCTGTTGGTTTTACAGTTACTTTGGGAAAAGAGTGCAAGCAGTCCAAACACCAACACGTTTACATCTAACCCAGCCATCACTTGTACTTGACGAACAGGAAGTTTTACATTTAAATATAACCAGACAAAGATTTCCATTGCAATGGTATTTTTTTTTAAAAATTCTATTTTTAAAAATACATGATGATATGATCTGTACCGCTTTACACGGGCCGGGTTTACTTCAAGAGGCGCCTCATAAAAAGTATACCGGTATGAAGCGCTATAGTTCATACTCTCATGTATTTTCAAAAATGAAATTATTTCTTAAACCAGTATTCATGTCTCCCTCTTTCAAAGGGAGACATATTGTTTTTGTACTTTCTGTCCGTCTGTCTGTCTCAAAATCTTGTGAACGCTTCTTCTCCTATATGGCATATCGGATAGGCTTGAAACTATGCACAATGCTTCAATGCCATTGGTAGATGTGCATATTTTCGAGACAGGAGGATCCAATTATTTTCCGAAAAGTTATAGTGGATCTAAGAGGGATGGAGGATGTAAAATAGCTTGTGAACACTTCTCCTATATGGCTCATCTGATAGATTTGAAACTTTGTATAATGCTTCATTGCCATTTCTAGATGTGCATAATGTAGGGACTGGAGGATCCAGTTATTTTCCTAAAAATTATAGTGGATCTAAGAGGAGTGGAGGGTGTAAAATAGTTTGTGAACACTTCTCCTATATGGCTTATTGGAGTTCATAATGTCTATGTTCCTGCCCATGCTTTCTCCTCTATATCATGCAGTGCATTAAGAGAAGGAGGTTTCATGTGGTGCACTTCCAATTTGGGGAGCTTGGGTGACATTTGTTGTTCATGAAAACAATCTTTAGTTACATTCTATTTTCATTTCAGTCAGAATTTCCAGCCGTTGAAATAGGCGGACTATATACATCAAGATTCAGAAACGCATTATTTACAACTTCAACTTCATTCTTGAGGAAACGGCTATCATTTTAATTTGCAAAGTTATCAAAGGCAAAAGCATTAGAAATATATATTGAAATTTTAAATAGAAAATTAATGTAATACATGAAGAAACCTTACGTAATGCACGTGTTTGACTTGCTGTTTCTCTAATGTGGGATTAATTTTTGGGATAGCGGATTAGATATAGATAAAAGAGAAAATATATTCCCTTGTAACACTCATCTGTAGTGTTATTGGTAGTGTTATTGGAAAAAGGTGCAGAGACACTAATCTGTAGTGTTATTGGTAAAGGTGAACAGACAATGATCTGTAGTGTTATTGGTAGACGTGTACAGACAATGACAATAATCTGTAGTGTTATTGGTAGTGTTCTTAATAGAGGTGTACAGACAATAATCTGTAGTGTTATTAGTAGAGATGTACAGACACTAATCTGTAGTGTTATTGGTAGAGGTGAACAGACCCTAATCTGTAGTGTTATTGGTAGAGGTGTACAGACAATAATCTGTAGTGTTATTGGTAGAGGTGTACAGACATTAATCTGTAGTGTTATTGGTAGAGGTGAACAGACCCTAATCTGTAGTGTTATTGGTAGAGGTGTACAGACAATAATCTGTAGTGTTATTGGTAGAGGTGTACAGACATTAATCTGTAGTGTTATTGGTAGAGGTGTACAGACATTAATCTGTAGTGTTATTGGTAGAGGTGTACAGACAATAATCTGTAGTGTTATTAGTAGAGGTGTACAGACAATGACAATATTCTGTAGTGTTATTGGTAGAGGTGTACAGACACTAATCTGTAGTGTTATTAATAGAGGTGTACAGACAATGATCTGTAGTGGTTTTGGTAGAGGTGTACAGACACTAATCTGTAGTGTTATCGGTAGTGTTATTAGTAGAGGTGTACAGACCCTAATCTGTAGTGTTATTAGTAGAGGTGTACAGACCCTAATCTGTAGTGTTATTGGTAGAGGTGAACAGACAATATTCTGTAGTGTTATTGGTAGAGGTGAACAGACAATAATCTGTAGTGTTATTGGTAGAGGTGAACAGACACTAATCTGTAGTGTTATTGGTAGAGGTGTACAGACACTAATCTGTAGTGTTATTGGTAGAGATGAACAGACAATAATCTGTAGTGTTATTGGTAGAGGTGAACAGACACTATTCTATAGTGTTATTGGTAGAGATGAACAGACACTATTCTGTAGTGTTATTGGTAGAGGTGTACAGACACTATTCTGTAGTGTTATTGGTAGTGATATTGGTAGAGGTGAACAGACAATAATCTGTAGTGTTATTGGTAGAGGTGTACAGACTAATCTGTAGTGTTATTGGTAGAGGTGTACAGACAATAATCTGTAGTGTTATTGGTAGAGGTGTACAGACTAATCTGTAGTGTTATTGGTAGAGGTGTACAGACAATGATCTGTAGTGTTATTGGTAGAGGTGTACAGACAATAATCTGTAGTGTTATTGGTAGAGGTGTACAGACAATAATCTGTAATGCTATTGGTAGAGGTGAACAGACACTATTCTGTAGTGTTATTGGTAGTGATATTGGTAGAGGTGTACAGACTAATCTGTAGTGTTATTAGTAGAGATGTACAGACACTAATCTGTAGTGTTATTGGTAGAGGTGTACAGACACTATTCTGTAGTGTTATTGGTAGAGGTGTACAGACACTATTCTGTAGTGTTATTGGTAGAGATGAACAGACACTATTCTGTAGTGTTATTGGTAGAGGTGTACAGACACTATTCTGTAGTGTTATTGGTAGTGATATTGGTAGAGGTGTACAGACAATAATCTGTAGTGTTATTGATAGAGGTGTACAGACACTAATCTGTAGTGTTATTGGTAGAGGTGAACAGACACTATTCTGTAGTGTTATTGGTAGACGTGTACAGACAATAATCTGTAGTGTTATTGGTAGAGGTGAACAGACAATAATCTGTAGTGTTATTGGTAGAGATGAACAGACACTATTCTGTAGTGTTATTGGTAGAGGTGAACAGACAATAATCTGTAGTGTTATTGGTAGTGTTATTGGTAGAGGTGTACAGACTAATCTGTAGTGTTATTGGTAGAAGTGTACAGACAATGATCTGTAGTGTTATTGGTAGAGGTGAACAGACACTATTCTGTAGTGTTATTGGTAGAGATGAACAGACACTAATCTGTAGTGTTATTGGTAGAGGTGAACAGGCACTATTCTGTAGTGTTATTGGTAGAGATGTACAGACTAATCTGTAGTGTTATTGGTAGAGGTGTACAGGCACTATTCTGTAGTGTTATTGGTAGACGTGTACAGACAATAATCTGTAGTGTTATTGGTAGAGGTGTACAGACCCTAATCTGTAGTGTTATTGGTAGAGGTGTACAGACAATAATCTGTAGTGTTATTGGTAGAGGTGAACAGACACTATTCTGTAGTGTTATTGGTAGATGAACAGACACTATTCTGTAGTGTTATTGGTAGTGATATTGGTAGAGGTGTACAGACAATAATCTGTAGTGTTATTGGTAGAGATGTACAGACACTAATCTGTAGTGTTATTGGTAGAGGTGAACAGGCACTATTCTGTAGTGTTATTGGTAGAGATGTACAGACTAATCTGTAGTGTTATTGGTAGAGGTGTACAGGCACTATTCTGTAGTGTTATTGGTAGACGTGTACAGACAATAATCTGTAGTGTTATTGGTAGAGGTGTACAGACCCTAATCTGTAGTGTTATTGGTAGAGGTGTACAGACAATAATCTGTAGTGTTATTGGTAGAGGTGAACAGACACTATTCTGTAGTGTTATTGGTAGATGAACAGACACTATTCTGTAGTGTTATTGGTAGTGATATTGGTAGAGGTGTACAGACAATAATCTGTAGTGTTATTGGTAGAGGTGAACAGACACTAATCTGTAGTGTTATCGGTAGTGTTATTAGTAGAGGTGAACATACACTAATCTGTAGTGTTATTGGTAGAGGTGTACAGACTAATCTGTAGTGTTATTGGTAGACGTGTACAGACACCGATCTGTAGTGGTTTTGGTAGAGGTGAACAGACACTAATATGTAATGTTTTTGGTAGAGGTGTACAGACACTAATCTGTAGTGTTATTGGTAGAGGTGTACAGACACTAATCTGTAGTGTTATTGGTAGAGGTGAACAGACCCTAATCTGTAGTGTTATTGGTAGAGGTGTACAGACACTAATCTGTAGTGTTATTGGTAAAGGTATATAGGTATAGGTGTACAGGTATATTTATGCAATGTTAACAATTTTGGAGACAAATTCTACATGTACAAATTTTCCAATATAATAAGGCATTATTTTACAAAACACGACAAAATGTACACAAGATATGAATAAGTACAAGGAAATGTCATTGTTTTTCTTTTTATCTTACCATCACGAAAGGTGAAGATAACGAACAGTGACCAATCTCATAACTCCTATGAGCAATACAAACTAGATATTTGGGCAAACAGCCAAACACGGACCCCTAGATATACCAGAGGTGGGATCAGGTGCCTAGGAGGAGCAAGCATCCTATGTCGAGCGGTCACAACCGCCGTGAGCCCTATATCTTGATCAGGTAAACGGAGTTATCAGTAGTCAAAATCAGTGTGTCAAGAACGGTCTAACAATCGGTATGAAACACGTCAGATAGCATTTCCAATGATACGTTGTATTGGCAAACTAGATCATTATAACGACCATAGAATTTGCGAAATGCTGATTTCAATCGAGAGTGTTGAAACCCTGTACCATCAACTTGTTTGTCAGTAGTTTGCATCGATTTAAAAACTGACCATACGTAGAACAACCTATTATGTATCGAATCAGTTGAGAGATATAAATACCATATGTAGGTGTTAATGGAATATTGCTACATAGATATGGGAAGTTGACGATGGAGAAGCCGAAATAATCCGATTTGTCACAACGTTGAGTTGTTAGTTTGCCGTTAAAATATCTATAAAATATCTAAGTATGAAAAAAAGGAATACAAAATAAAAACAGCAAAAACGTCAGCACACATGGTTGTAGACATATTATCTTAATGTAACAGAGTCGAGTATATACCTCTGCTGTGGATCGAACCCAGGACCTCTGGCACAACTAGTATACTTGCTCCAACGATTGAGCTACAGTGTTAACACACTAGCTGGAAGACAATGTACATGTATCTAACACTACCACATCAAATCATAATGGAACAAACAAGTCATATTAGAAAAAAATGTCAGTTTAGTTTCACTATCACATGAACACATTTTCATTATCTGTCTCTGAATGTGAAAGTCGTGTTACGATCAGGAACCATCAACACCTGATATCTCATGTCCAGTTCGCCGTGATTGTACTCCAACTTGAAGTTTTTCAGCATCTTTGATAAAACAACAAACAATTCCTGTTCAGCGAATCTTCTTCCTGAAATTCGTTTGGGAAATCAAATGATATAAAATTTGGTATAACGATTTCAAAATCATTTTTTTCTCCGTTTCACTGCATTCAGCGTTGATTGATTGATTGATTTGCTGTTTTCCGCCACACCAATCTAATTAAAGCTGATCTAAGAAGTCTGATTTTAATTATATTGTCCGCCACACTCAACAATTTTTCAGTTATCTGTTGGCGCCCAGTTTTTATTGGTGGAAGAGAGAGCCCAGATACAATGTACCTGGAAAGAGACCACCGACCTTCTGAAAGTGAACTGGGAAACTTTCTCACTTACCGGCGCGAGTGGGATTCGAACCCGCGCCGACCAGAGGTGAAAGGCCGTGTGATTCTAGGCGTGATGCTCTAACCACTGAATGCAGTGTAACGGATAAAAAACCTGTGGGTTTCAACGTTGACTCAAAATATGTTTGTGCAATTCAGAGGTAAAAAATCTAAGGGAGATTTAAGTCTTTTATGACAGCTAATGCATACAATGTATACAGTTAATCAATATATAATGTAATTCGCAATAATTCAACTCCTTGTTATTTCTTTGTCGGATCTATTGGCATGGCATAAAGTTCGCAAATGAATCGGCATAATGGCTGGGTTGCGTGTCGACTGTTGTTCATTTGTTCGAGTCTAGCAGGGGTTTAAATTTCTTTTTCAGATTAATATCTACTAAAAATGCATTTTATAACTAAATAAGGTAAATTTGAAAGTTTTCAATTTCAAAATATCATTGTACATATCCTCCACTTTCCATCCATATCTGCTTTCTCTGGTATGTTATGAAAATATGCAAAATTACTTGACGAGAATTCGCATAAAATGCAACATCACACTCAAACATACGCGAAGCTGAATTTCCCGCGAATACCTAACGTTATCGGTTGTATTGATACTATATATACCTATGCACATCCGCGGACCATGGCCAAATGGTGTCAGCAGGAAGGGGTGAATGTTTCGAGACGTTCCGTCTCTCAGCCAGCGCTCAGGTAGAAATGTCTCAGGGTCCACGAAGTAGTCACGTGATTTATAATGGACGAATGGCTGCATTTCTATCACAGTCTAAAAGCAGATTCAAAGTACCCCTATACACTCAAGGACAGGTACAGATGGGGTCAGAGGTTCTACCCCAGTCACCCCATATGATTGGTCAAAAATCCATATATTTGCTCATTTCAGAGCAATACTAGATACGGATTGCAAATCATTTTACCCCTAGCATAGGTTATAACACCCCCTCGCCCAGATAAACTTGCCTTCTAAAAATCTGTATGGAATTGTTACAAAGAATTATGCTATCTAAAATAAAACGGTCTTACCCCAGCTGGCAGTGAGAACCCCTGTAGGTTCAAGTCCTTTTTGAGAATGCGTTTGACTTCAATGTTTATTGGGAATAACCTGATGATAAAACGGAATCATGGGTTCCTTCAAAACGCATTAAATCTACTTATGAACTCTGTATACATTATGGAATTTTCTTATTCGTGAGTATTTTTGTAGAAATACTAAACAAATCTAGTTCATTTTCTGTAATGGTAATGTTTTTCGAATGAAATTTATTTTCACTTCGTTTTGAATTAACAGTTTTCTCCTCCATCTCTCGTTATTATTACACAAAGAGTTTCATCAGACTTTCAGTTTTATGGATTAATTACAAAGCGAAAATAAAACTCCAGTGAAAATAAAACTGTATTGGCGCTTATGTATACAGTTCTCGGAGTCCATGACGCACCTATGTGATTCTTTGACGCAGGCTTTGAGGTAGACCAGTTTGCCGATGTGGGCGGGTGTTATGGGACCGCCATCCTTCAGAACGTCACACACCTCTCTGTAGGCCTTTTCCTGGGCCTCAGGGTTTTTGGCTAGCAGATACATCGTAAACACAAGGGTGGGAGCTGTCTGTTTACAAGATAAATCGGAAATGAATATGTAGTCATTTTCTTTACTTTATGGATTATCAATATTGATATCTCAATCGAAAAAGAACTGTAGCCTTAAAAGTTCTTTTGAATTGTACAAAAATTGTCCAACACTACCATTTGATTTTAAGTGAATCATAAAAAAACCCCACCCTGAATCTGTCAGTAGACAGGGACAGGGCAATAACACTAATGTTTTTGAAACATGAATTTAAATGTTAAGAAGATTCATTACCATGAGGAATTTGTCTCCAAACAAGGACAGGGTGATGATATTTATATTTTTGTAGTATGGATTGAAATAGATTGTATACATGGATATCAATATTAAGGAGACTCGTTACCGAGCTGAGACCATCTCCAAACAGGGACAGGGCGATGATACTGATATCTTTGTAAGTGAGCTCTCTTTTTGACAGGAGGTGCATCATGAAATGATATCGATCACCCGCTAGTTTTCCTTCCATTCTCAGTCTGTCGATGTCTGCGATTGTCTCATCGACCAACACCTGTCCACCCCTGTAATGATAAAGCTAGCATAGGCGTGGAACAACAACTGTTCTCCTCTGTAATGATCAAACTAGCATAGGACCAACAACTGTCTACCCCTGTAATGATAAAGCTAGCATAGGAGTGGACCAACAACAGTCCACCCCTGTAATGATAAAGCTAGCATAGGAGTGGACCAACAACAGTCCACCCCTGTAATGATAAAGCTAGCATAGGCGTGGAACAACAACTGTTCTCTTCTGTAATGATCAAACTAGCATAGGACCAACAACTGTCTACCCCTGTAATGATAAAACTAGCATAGGCGTGGACCAATAACTGTTCTCTTCTGTAATGATAAAACTAGCATAGGACCAACAACTGTCTACCCTTATAATGATCAAACTAGCATAGGACCAACAACTGTTATCCCCTGTAATGATAAAGCTAGCATTGGACCAACAACAGTTTACTGTCTACCTCTGTAATGATAAATCTAGCATAGGACCAACAACAGTTTACTGTCTACCTCTGTAATGATAAAACTAGCATAGGACCAACAACTGTCTACCACTGTAATGATCAAACTAGCATAGGACCAACAACTGTCTACCACTATAATGATAAAACTAGCATAGGACCAATAACTGTCTACCCCTGTAATAATCGAACTAGCACAGGATCAACTCGGTTTTCTGAGCGACCAGTGTACACCTAGCTGTGGGCAAACGACGTGTCACTTTGTTTGATCGAGCGTACAGATTTCACTCAATGATTGGCCGTATGGTTTCGATAAGAGTGAGTTTGTTTGGCCATGTTATGCCATTCTTTCAAAGTGATTGGTCATTGAGAACAATAGTAACACCTGTTTCATTGAAATCCACGAGAAGCCTCACCCAAACATTTGCGAAGTGTCATGCTGTTATTGAAACGATAGTATAGCAATTGGACATCAAATTGAATATGAAGAAATGACCTCGTGAATACGAAGTATTGACCTTTGTAGGCCTCCAGAATGACCATTTATTACTCACCCAAAGAAACAGTCCTCTTCTCTAACCAGTTTCTTCCACGTCGTCGTGGAGACGTACTTATAGAATGGAATGCAGAACTTGAGATAAGCAGAGAGTTTGAACACTGCGTCGTTGCTCTCAATCAGCCTTCTGACTTGGGGTCCGGGTTCATCATCAAGGGAACCGAGTCTTCGTTCAAAACACGTCATCGCAGAAGCTGTGAATTTATCTCTTGTTAGTGTTATGCATAATAGAAAACCGAGTAATGCATTATTAAACGACACCAGTCTGGATCACTGCCATGTTTGCATGTGTATCCATAAACGTTGGGATGATCAAGACTAACGAATCTTAATAAACGATGACAACAAACGCAGATATCTTACACTCTAGATTCCACTTGGAGGCTTCATAATTAAAATAATCGATTTCGTTGTTCTTATTCCGGATTTTCCTGATCCGTTTTATGAAATCGTCAACGATGTCCTCTACGAAAGGTAAATACACGGTCACCGCTTGGGGCCGCATCATCATCTGCTGCACAGCGCCTCTCAGTGTGTACCATTCCTCACCATTCCTAGTCATCGTACAAAAACCATTATCATCATGATCGTCATTATCACTATCAACAACAACGCAGACATCATGTCAAATCAGATGATTATAATCTAGCGATTGTGTTTCTGATATATTTCGACATTATGTGTGTAGTTCAGCATTGAATGACAATTTTGTATTAAAATCACTCTGTTATATTTACAAGCACTTTGTGTGGGTTTTTTTCCCCCTCGCTTAATTCTATTGAAATCCGTTGATTGTCATTTGCAACTATGAAGACACATTTTGTTTCAGTCTAGTTAGATCCGGTTTTTGAGTGATGTCTGTCTGCGTGTGAATATACACATTCCACTATCTCCGCGATCTATTCCACGGCATTGTTGAAATTATTGGAAAATACGTTTTCTGGTTTATTTTTTTACCTTTTATTTGAATAAAAATGATAAATAACGTTTACATATATCATACGATGGTTTATTCTATATGTTTAGAGTTTCCCTTTACCATCGTTCAAATATGGAAATCATTACCAAATATGGAGACAAGTCAATGTCAGGTGATTTGAACAGCTGTCACGTTTAAATAACTTGCAGATCAATATATCTTTATTTTATGCACTTGAAAGTATTTGTATTTTAAAATTGCAGATACATATAAATAATAAAATGTCTTTCTTTGGTTTGTTAAGAGATATGAAGGTCGCAAACATTGTAGAAAAAAGCACAACTCATTTTTCTGACCTTCATATCTATTTTACATTATCAATATAGTTGTGCTGAAAATTTAAACTTGCCTCGTGTAACATTTAGCTATATACTGTATAGATTTTTATTTTACGCGAGTACTTAATATCACGAAATGACTCGTAGACTTCCAATTGCTGTAACATGAATTGGCGAAGAATCTGTTGATTTAGAGTTTCTGCATGTATTTTACCTACATGTATATAGAAATAAAAAGCAACTAAATTTATTTCGCGAGAGATGTTTCTCGCGAACGTACTCGATAATGAATTCTTCGCGTATATTTATGTCCAGATTGTCAGCCTTAATTAACTAACCAGACAGATGGAGGATATTAAAAAAAATATGGTTTATGAATGCAGTAACATTTAAATTTGGTACACTTCTGTTTCAAACATTCTGATGATGTATGATGGGATATAACTATGATTGCATCTTTGGTGATCAACCTACGTATTTCCGATCCCTTGGGACAAGTTTCGTTGGTCTCGGTAAAGTTTATTGGTCTCTAAAAGTGGATCAACAAACGGCTGCTTGTCCTCGTTTTGGAAAATTGTTCGGACGTCATCGGGGTCAAAGATGCGCACAGATGTAACTCCAAGCATTGTTTCCTTGACGATACTGCCATATTTTTTGTAGCGGGAAATGACAGCGTCTTGATATTTTTCAACGGTAAACTTCTGCATCGGACCTGAAAATTATATATATATATATATATATATATATATATATATATATATATATATATATATATATATATATAAAATTAAAAATGACCAACGACACAAACAACGGTGAATTGTCAAATTTTCAGGACAACCTGTCCCTTCCTCAGGACGATAGAATATTTACATAGAAATGAAAACTAAATAGAAAAGGAAACTACAACTACACCTAAACTACAAAAGCTGATAATAAACAAAACGTCTACATATTAAAATTATTGAGTGTAATATGTGGCAATAGAAAAGTCCGCTCCCATCGAGCGTTAAGACAGATCTGAACTGCTGGATCAAGTCTAAAACAAAGAACGACTCGTCCTACGCTGGATCAAGTCAGAAACAAAGAACGAGTTCAGCGTGGGACGAGTCAGTTCAGATCTGTCTCTTTGAAAGAAAAACTTTTTTTGTATCGTCTGCCAGGGGCGGATCCAGGAATTGCGGTTAGAGGGGGCGCATATTTATGAGGCTAGGGGTCTGGATTTTACAGATTTTATAGGGCTTGAAATATGTCTCCTATGTAGTCATTTTTACTATTTTCTGTCATTTTTAATGAGGTGAAATTAATAAAATGACGCAAAATTTAAGGGGTTTTGAAAAAAATGTAAGTTCTCCCAATAAAAGTAATTCAATATAGCAAAAGATTTTGACATTTATTTCTCCGAGAGTGGAAGAAAGTATTGTTTCTTTTATCCTTTACATTTTTCTAAACAAGAGTCCACTATTTACCTTAAATTTGAAAATTTTAGAGGGGGCGCGCACCGGCTGCGCCCCCCTTTAAATCCGCCAAGGTCTTCCCTTAATAGTCAAAACACAGGCTGTTACTTAGTGCCCGTGTGAAGTACTTCATGCAGGTAAAGCCTGTCGAATGCTCTTTCTCGTGCAGTCTGTTAAGTCACACCCACTCACCCATCGCTTTGTACTGTGAATTGTTAATTTTATAATTTTGTTACTCTTTATTTATAAAATTCGGAGAGAAGTGCATAGAAAGAGATTTTATACTTTGTATTGTGTATTGAATTATTCGAAATAATCAAACTGCACATAAGAACGCTTCACATCTCGAAATAATCAAACTGCACTTAAGAGCACTTCACATCTCGAAATAATCAAACTGCACTTAAGAACGCTTCACATCTCGAAATAATCAAACTGCACTTAAGAGCACTTCACATCTCGAAATAATCAAACTGCACTTAAGAACGCTTCACATCTCGAAATAATCAAACTGCACTTAAGAACGCTTCACATCTCGAAATAATCAAACTGCACTTAAGAACGCTTCACATCTCGAAATAATCAAACTGCACTTAAGAGCACTTCACATTTCGAAATAATCAAACTGCACTTAAGAGCACTTCACATCTCGAAATAATCAAACTGCACTTAAGAGCGCTTCACATCCTATATAACGTTATTGTGTTTATTTTATAAATGATCTAACGCATAGAAACTATATATATACAATTGTCAAGAAAATAAAAAAAATTATGTATGGTCTTTGAAAAACAGTTTTTGATATTCTTGATAAAAACGATTAATGTTATTGAGTCTAATTTATTTACATAATAACATATTCAACTCAGCAACGCTCAGCATTGTTGTTCATATTATAAATTGGACATCATCAGTGAAGTTGTTGTGAGGATTTTGAAATGAAAAACGACAATCAAGCTTATATCATTGTATTTAGGTAATAACTCAAACGTTATTATTTAGACCAGATGTGTCCTCTGTTGAATTCAATTAAGGTCCAGACGTGGATTTCTCGGGAAAAAAAAAATCCTCAAACTTAAGTTTGAACTTTCTTTTAATTGAACAGTCAAAATTTGAGTAAAATCTCAGACTTAAGTCCAAATTTCGACTTAGTTTTATTTCCAGATATCCAGGCCAGATGAAATACCAGAATGACCCTTAATTCTGAGGTTAAAGGTCAAACTACAAATATTTCATATCCATTGATATAAAATGGGGGATTATACATACATATAATGTACCTATACACACCTTGTAAGGTACCGTAAGAGAGAGAGAGAGAGAGAGAGAGAGAGAGAGAGAGAGAGAGAGAGAGAGAGAGAGAGAGAGTTCCTATTGGGATTGGAGTAATCCTGCAGGTTTTCAAGCGGGCCCTTATTTTTCTACAACATCCCTTATTTTCCTTTTTTGAACTTTAGAATCCTAAAAACGCCCTAATTTTTTTGTTGAAATTCCTACATTTTCAAATTTTGAAAGTTTAAATAAATTTGACATAAAGTAAGTGTTGGAATTTATTAAATTTAGTCTTAGTATACTTTCAGAAAATGAATATGCTGATTAAATGTACATCTCAGAAGACATCTTGATGGTTATCAGCTATATTCAGCATTGATTGTGAGCCATGGGATTCCACCTGAATTATATCATGGTTTGTGCTGAATGCCGAATATGGCTGTTGATGACCACTGGTATGATCTTCTGAGTGGGTAATTAGTTTTTGTATTATTGCTCTTGCAAATGGTGAGTAAAACATTGTTTCTTTCCTATTAATTTGTAAATTTAACCCTTATTTTTGTTTAAAAAGCCCTTAAAAAGGCCCTTATTGTTTGATAATTTTGCCCTAAAAATGGCCCTTATTTTTTGCAAAATGTCACTTGAAAGCCTGTACCTGGTAATAGAAATTTGAAATATTTCCCAAAACCATTTTTTAAAATGAAGGACAGGTCCCCCCCGGCTGCCCCTTTCAGTTACAACTTTGTTTCGCAACTAATGGTCTTTGTATAAAACTCATATTACCTCGTCTGTAATGAAGAAGGGATCCGATATACGGAAAATCCCGTGGTCCGGGAATATCGGCCAGACCTTTCTGAACATCAAGACTTCCCAATTCATAAGTTCCGGCATTGGTCCAGCGTCTGAAATTCTGGGTGGATTTTTGTGTCAAACAGCGAAACGACAATCTCCTCATGATGATCAGGAATGAACGACGTTCATCGTAATAACACGGTCTTGTTCACTATAGTATTTGGATGATATATGTGACCAATCGTTGTTTACTTGTAAATTTATACAAAAGATATCTTTGTTAATTGTTTGTCTATGTAAAGTGAAGGACATATTTGAAAAGACAAAACAGCATACACGATTATCATAGTTATTCATGGGCCGAGTCATTGACCGCACGACAAAACCAAGCGATCATTATTCTTCACATTTCATAACAATTTTTAAATCATTTTGAAATTCCAAGAACTAATAATAAGTAACCAATGCGAATGAATAAAGTTGATGTCTACAAACTTAAGCTTAATTGATACTTTACTTCTACTATCAATAAGTTTTCATATTGTACACGAACTTTGTAATTTAGAGAAATATTTATGTCTTGCACATAAGTTGCGAGAAATCCTTGTTTAAAAGTTATTCTTCGTTATTTGAATTTGTACACCGCCATTCACTGCCATTTTTATGTATCTATGGATACATATTGTAACTGATGTGATAAGACATATGTCTTAAGCAATAGAGTACTAACGACCTCTGACCTGAAAAAAAATAATACTCAAAAGCATGTTGGGGGAACTGTCATTATTTTATTCGCATGCTAATATCTTACCACTTGTCATATTCAGGTTTTGGCAGCATATCATTCACAAATATTCAACAAACCATATCAGAGCTGGGGGACCTGCAGACAACAGTATCCCCCAGCAAATGGTTTTCTGTCAAAAATGCACACGCGTGAAATCCAACCGCTAAGGATAAATATGATTATAACAAAGTCCTCGATTTCTGGCTTACAGTGGAAATGTTTATCAAAATAGGAGCTGAAGGTTTGTTTCTTCTCCTAGTTGCTCAGACACATTTTTTTTTATCTAGCTGCCACTACGTGATTTATTGAAAGGATGTTGATTCGTGTGGAGGTTCATTAGTGTGAGGTAGTTTAATTATCAATGTGATGAGGTTCATTAGTGTGAGGTAGTTTAATTATCAATGTGATGAGGTTCATTAGTGTGAGGTAGTTTAATTATCAATGTGATGAGGTTCATTAGTGTGAAGTAGTTTAATTATCAATGTGATGAGGTTCATTAGTGTGAGGTAGTTTAATTATCAATGTGATGAGGTTCATTAGTGTGAGGTAGTTTAATTATCAATGTGATGAGGTTCATTAGTGTGAGGTAGTTTAATTATCAATGTGATGAGGTTCATTAGTGTGAGGTAGTTTAATTATCAATGGGAGCGATTTCTTAGTGGAGTTTTATTAATGTGATGAGGTTCATGTGATTTGGTTATTAGTGAGTGATTTCGTAGTTTGAGAAATTTTATTAGTGTGCACATGATGAGGTTCATTAGTGTGAGGTAGTTTAATTATCAATGTGAGCGATTTCTTAGTTTAAGGAGTTTTATTAATGTGATGAGGTTCGTGTGATTTGGTTATTAGTGTGAGTGATTTCGTAGTTTGAGGAATTTTATTAGTGTGCACATGATGAGGTTCATTAGTGAGAGGCGGTCCATTGATGGTAGGAGGTGCATACGTTAGAGGTGGTGATTAAAATGAATTTTTCATATGCAGTGTTGAAGCACCAACTATCTATTTTGTATTGCTTATAGGAGTTATGAGATTGATCACTGTTCGTTATCTTCACCTTGCATTGATAACTTTGGTGCGGATTGGAAAAGGTCCCCAGTACCCTTTGTTTGTCGGAAGAGGTGACTAAATGGGGCGGTACTTCAGATGAGACCGCAAAAACCGAGGCCCCGTATCAAAACAGGTGTGACACGATGAAGACCCCTCCCTGCTCAAAGACCGTAAACGCCGATCATAGGCCTGCATTCCTTCACCGGCAAGGGTGACGTCTACATATGAGTGAAACATTATCGGGCTTTGTGTTAAGCAATATGAAAACAAACCAATCAAACTGACTTACAATTAGCCTCTCTTTGGATATAACAGTTAATTCCAGTTCGGTTAAAACAAGGCATGTAGTCACCTAATTTATGAGCATTACATTTTCTGTCAGGAAATGACAAATATTTTGTCCACCAAAAGCTACAATCAGAAGAGAATGGTCCAATGGACTGATAAGTGTTATGTTAGATTAACTTGATAGACGACATTGTGAAAAATAAGACTACCAGGTAATTCACGTGTTTTATTTTTATCTAATTACATGGTGCAATAAATTGTGGATTTTCCATGATATATACACAAGTATTTTATTTTCTATCTAATGAAAATGTCCTAATGTAATGTCTTGGTTTTTAAGGTGGCTCACTACACTCTGAAATAGTTTCTCAAATCAGAACGAATTGATTTAATAATAAAATATATGATGATAAATAAAATGTATATATGCCAAAAAGGTAGGAAATATGCAAATTTGGATAAAAACATGATTTTCAAAAAAATAAATAAAATAATATAAAATAAAAATATGTCAACACATAGGAATAAAAGACTGGTGGATTTGAACTCGAGATCTGCGATTCACCAGCCCAGTCCTTTAACCACTGATCTACGAGGATAGACAAACAAATCGATCGATACAAATAATTTCACAAAACATTTAAATCGCCATCTTGTGACGTAGTGTCATAAAGAGTATAAGCCTTAGTGTAGTGAGCTACAACTAAGTACATGTATTTACTGGTTCAATATTGATCCCATTCGTGCAAACATATCACACATATATTGCTAAACCCTATCTAGTTGAAAAATTTGGTGTCAATTAAAATTTTGAAAGGGTTAGGCAGGGACTGCATTTTGTGGAGGAATGATTCATTAATCAAAAAGTTCTAAATCTGCATGATATTACAGTTTCTGTTTCATCCATTCATCTATTTTTATACTCCTATTCGTGTATTTCAGTTTTATAATTTATGATACAGGTAGTTGAGAATTGGAACTAGTTCAAATGTTGTAATTCATTAACTTGGTTGATGTATTTTTCCAAACAAAAAACCAATTCTTTAAAACGTTTTAATGAATTAACTCGAAATTTTGTATAAAAATTCAGTATTTTCGCCAATAATTCAAAAATTTGATTTCCAACTCCCATCTTTTTTTAGTTCCATTTTAAATTGTAAGACCAGACCTTGAAAATTATGTAAAATTTTAGAAATTGACATTACTCCTAATATGTCCTTTTAAACTCCCAATTTTGATATCATGAAGTGTTTGTATATCAAGTACAAAAAGTAATTATTTATTTCCATTACTAGGATTATTTTTTTTTTATCTGTAGTGTTAGAAGACATGATTATGTATCTATTTTATGCAATGATTGATTTGTGTTGCTTATGTTGTGTTGACACCAACAGACAAATTAAAAGTTTAATTAGATAAACTTTAAGTGCAAAAAGGTCATGTTTAGGACACTGTAGCTCACTAACAAGCGCTGCGACCCAGGTTTTCTTTTCAGTTTCCTAATTCTCCTTCAATGTAGAAATAAAAAATACTCTTCCCAAAAAATTGACATTACTCCAAATCTTAGGTGCAAACCTCTTTAATGTAATGTCCTAGTAAACGCAATCTTATCATATCAGCGCTTTCTACAGAAAGTTAGGGTATATTGTTGTCACCCTGGTCCATCTGTCCGTCCGTCCGTCTAGAGATCTGGTCACATGCTGCTAGGAGATAGATCGCACAACAATATACAGTTTTAACTCTAACTTTAGTTCTAAAATAGATCCACTTTGCCCATCGTTTTTTCCCCAAAAGATTCACTACTATACATTTTTTTTCTATAGTAAAATTATTGTTAAAGGTATAACAAATCATCGTTGAATAGAATGGTGCTTTTATTCTAGATGTTTCTTGACTAATACAATGAACAGATTCAAGTTATCATCTTTGTCTAGCAAACTGAACTGTTTTGCCAGATCTCTGCCAAATCCAAGGGTGACCAAAATATTATAACTGCATGTACATCACATATTAGAAATAAATGTCCCAGGTTTCCAAGTGCACAATGCGCATAACGGACTTTGTTAAATATCCTGATACTAATATGTATGGCACGCCAAATTCACAAAAATGAGCTAAACATAGTTTAACAGTTGATAAACTAGGTTTATCGACTGTAAACTATAGTTTACGTACCGTAAACTATAGTTAACGATTCGTTAACTATCGTTTTCATCCGTAAAACTATATTTCACGGTTGTAAACTATAGTTTACAAATGCTAATCCAAGTTTATCTGTCTTTAAATAAACGTTAACAATAGATTTTGCTGATAAATACAGATTCACATTTGTAAACTATAATTTACATTCGTTAACTATAGTTCACAATTGTTAATCCTAGTTTCACAAATTATGATACTATATTTATCAGATAAACTATGTTTAACATTCGTTAATTATAGTTTTTGATCGTAAACTATATCTAACTGCCATTTTTACTCATAAACTATATTAAACAAAACTGTGTTTATCACTTTTTTGTGAATTCGGCGCATTAAATGACTATAAACTATATCTTACAAACCGTAAACTATCATTTACATTCGTTAATAATAGTTTAGACTTGTAAACCGTAGTTTACAATCGTGAAACTGTATTTATAAGATAAACTATGTTTTGCAATCGCTAATGATTGTTTTCATTGTTAATTATAGTTTACGCTTGTGAAACATAGATTATCTGTTAACTATGGTTTACAGACGTGAAATATAGATTAACGTCGTTAACTATAGTTTACGGTCCGTAAACTATAGTTTACAATCGATAAACCTAGTTTATCAACTGTGAAACTATGTTTAGCTCATTTTTGTGAATTTGGTGTGCCATTGCATTGCAATTTTGGTACAAAAATGGAAAATCAGAATATACAAGGGATCGATATGAAACCTTAAAAGGATGATAGTATGTCATTTGTAGATATGAAAAATGATAGTCATTTTGTTTGCACGCGCGTGCATGCGAATGCACGTACATCACAAAATTTGTACACTAACTTTGCAATCTGTCTAACTTTTTTGTTGTTCATTAAAATGGTTTGATATTTATATCGTAAGTAGATATTGAGACCCTTAACTGATTTGCATGGTCAAAACTACCAATCTGCACGATGCGCATGTTCGCTTCTTATTGATTGGATAATACTAAAACGTTTGTAACCATCTTATTTATTAGGCGAATGAGTCGATATTCACAGTATAGGTAGATAATATGTGTATCTTTATATCTGTGTAATAAAAGATACCAACGCACACGCGCATGCGCGTGCATCGTTTTCCGAATGTTCATTTTTTAAACGACGATAACGTTTTTGTTTTTCTTTAAATTATATTGATATTGAGGTTTTATATGTGTCTTGGTACTCCTTACAAATTGCTGTGGTTAAAATTATTGCTGAGCACGTGCATGCACGTGTGCTGAATTCTGATTGGACGATTTTAAAATCACTATAACTGCCTTATATTTGATGGAAACGTTATGAAATTCATACTGTGGGCATATGATACAAATATTTGTTGAATGATATCAACAAAAGTGCGGAATCATACTCGTGTTCGTGTGTACGCACGCGCATTGCTTTCTTTCACTCCTTGGTACTGAAATGACCATAGTAAACATACTACATGTAATTAAAGGCTAAAATAAAATGAATATTTGCTACAGGTTTACAATGACATATCTTTTTAATTGGGGGTGGGGGTGGGGGGACCTATGTAACGGTCCCCGTTACAATTAGAACTAGTTAATTAATTAGGATAACTTTTAAGATTTTCATTTTTGGAAATACAGGAGGCTATGCGACACTTAAGGTAGTACTCTACATCGTCATAATGGCTGACTTCCTTTAAAAACATGGATGAAAAAATCGATATCAGCAATATTTGACTTTTCCTTTTCTATTTAAATACCTAGCCGAGTAGCTCAGTAGGTTAGAATACCGAATGCTGAACTGTAGGTCGCAGGTTCGAGTCCAGCAGGGGTTTTAAATTTTTTTTCAGATTACCTTCTACTAAAACTGTATTTTTTGACAAAATAAAGTAAATTTGAAATTTTTCAACTTCAAAATATTGTTGTACATATCCTCCACTTTTCATCTACATCAAATTTCTCTGGTGTAGCATACCTCCTTAATGAGTTAGCGCTTCCTGAGAAGTATGCCGACTTGCAGTGTTGCACTCATGAAATTTATTCTTTATATTTACATAACTCCTAATCATTAAAATACACGTACTATATTCATCAAGATTCATACGCACATCGTTCACAACTGCGACGCATCTATGAGGAAATATTTGTAAAGATGTCAAAGGCAAAAACAATGTAAATATTTAGAAATGAGCAAAGAAATAAACATTTCCAATACTAATGATTGATGCGAGAACGTGTTTCTAAACTACGGTGTATCATTTTAGCATTGCATCGAATTATACATCCTGTTGTCTGATTTATTGCAGCCTGGCGTGTTTTGCAGCAATTTTCAGGTAATTAAACGATCGAGACAGGCAGCGCACGGCGGATGTGACAAGTTAGTAGGGAAGTCTTACCCCCCCTCCCCCCCCCCCTCCCTCACCTTCTTCATTATTGGAAATACGCTAGTATTGTTAGTGTTCCTGGTCATTCCTGGATATTTATTAATAGATATCATATTAACACTTGACGTAGTTTCTAAAATGTAATATATGCACAGTGCTATATGTATCCTAAATACTAGTATGGTAAATCTCAATAGCTTAGAAATTTTGCAAATATTTATTACAATATGACTTCATGATTTTAAATCTGAATAAACTGAAATGGAAAGACATGGTCGAAATATTGTTACTTTGGCTCAACCTGAAGAAACAATTCTTACGCCATAGTCATTTTTCTATTTACAAAATGTAGTTTCTAAAATGTTGTCGTCTGAACACTGCACAAGTGATAGTTGTGTGATTTACAGAAGAAAAAAAATATTCATTTGGTTTTAGTCACAAGTTCTTCTATATTACGGGACCCAGGTACACGTATCTACAGTTTAAAGTAACACTTAAATTGTATACTGTATAGAGGGAAATATTCGCCCCCGTTTTATTTTCGCCAACGTAGTCAATGGGCGAATTTAAGATTGGGCGAAACTTTTCACTATTGTCAATCTTTTAACAAAGCTATATCAGAGCGACTTTCAAACGGGGTTAAACCCTTTGCAACGACAGAAGGGGAAAAAAGAATGGGTCGAGATTAAGGCAATATGCAGTTCTGTTCTCCTTAGAGAAGTGGAAAGGCATAGCCTACATCCACTTCTCTTCGCAAACCTCCATGTTTTGATTCTGGAAAACATGTAAATGCCGGAACCGTCACGGTTAACGATTCGACCGACGTTTCGAGAACACTTACTCGCTGTTAATCCATTTTCACACGTTCCCAGTCCCGGGTCGTCTTTTGTATGAAACCTGTATTACCTTGTCTGTAATGATGCAAGGATCCAATGTATGGGAGGCCCTTTGGTCCAGGAATATCAGCAAAACTCTTCTGAACATCTATATTCTCGGATTCATTAGTTCTGATATTGATCCAGCGTCTGGAATTCTGGATGGATTTTTGTGTCCTACAGCGAAACGACAATCTCCTCATGATGATCATGATCACACAGCAGCACATAGAACGTTATATGTACAATTATATTTCAAATATTTTCGTGAGATGTGATAATGCATTGACCTTCAATTCAACACTAAAATACAGCTCTTTAAAGTGTGACTACCTATGGTTAGATAAAAACTACTCCGGTATGAAACCCCACTGCGCATGGCTCAGGTAAACCCTTTACGCTCGATAGATATATTCAACGACTTTCAATTCAGCTCGCTTAGAGAGTACACGTGTTTTTAGTGTTCGAATGGCCAATGCCCAACTACGTTCGCCGGGCCCTGGACAGGCTACGCCGGCACATCATGAAAGTAATGAAGAACAAGAAAGCTCACCCGCAGAGGCGGAGGAGAGTGATTATAATAAGGTAGATGAGTCGGAGGACTCTCATATTGAACATATCTCTGTAGCGGACAAAACAGAGGATGATTATCGGCGGCAGTGGTCGTCGGAGCAAATTCGGAATGAAAAAAGTAAGTCTGGCGATGTTTCTAATAGAACACGCTCGAGCTCTAAGAAACGTAAAAAAAGCAGTTCCTCTCGTAATTCAAGTTCAAGTTCCAGCTCCTCTAGTTCTAGCTCCTCTAGTTCCAGCTCCTCTAGTTCCAGCTCCTCTAGTTCCAGCTCCTCT
>NC_079164.1:34477162-34512162 GCF_947568905.1 Ostrea edulis
AATGTAAATATGAGTAATGAATTATTATTTTTTGAAAGATGTAGTCTCATAACTGCAACGGTGTGTGCAAACAAATTTTCATAACGTGATAACGCGTGTTTCTATCAAATTTAAAGGACTGAATTAAACCAAGTTCTGTTATGATACGATAACATACATGTGCTTCGGTAGTAAATTCATTCATCAATATATATTTAGTCTAAGATTTACACGGAAATCTTCGCATGTGTTACAAATAGGATTTAAATAAGAGTAGTATATATTTAAGAATTTCATATATTTAGGAAGCTGATGATGATGAACCATAAAGAACCTATACCACCACTTTGTGGCCACTTTTAGAAAACAAAATACATTGACTGCTACACAAAGAACTTCAGTAAATATGGAATTACAAATCTTTTCTAAAATTAACAACATCAAAAGGTGACTTTTCAACACTTTACACGACCTTCCCTCACGATAAACTAAATACTAGGATTTTTGGCATCATGAACATCTGCTTCTTCAATAAAAAAGGAATACAGAAATATCCATAACTTGTGATGACTCATCCATGAAATGACTGTGAAACACCACGCACAAGTACTATATATGATGTTGATATTTGAAGGTGCTGAAGTTCCTCATCGACAAGATCTACGTAGTCATTGGTGATCAGGTCTTCCAACAGACTGTTGGAATTGCTATGGGCACGAATTGTGCTCCTTTCTTAGCTGACCTGTTTCTATAATCTTACGAGGCAGAATTTATTCAAAAGCTTCTAAATGAGAAGTATAAAGCTCTTGTCGTGACCTTCTATTTCGACTTTTAGATATACATGCATTGATGATGTTTTATCAGTCAGCAATACTCATTTTCTCTTATACGTCAATTAAACATATTCCAATGAACTTGAAATAAAAGCCACCACATAGTCTTATACTTGGATATTTCATTAAATAAAATTGTTAACAGGAAACTAACAACTCAAGTTTATGGCAAACGGGATTACTTTAACTTCTCCATCGTCAACTTCACATATTTTATAGCAATATTGCGTTATCACCTGCATATGGTGTTTATGCCTCTCAACAGATTCAATACGCTAGACCATGTTCTGCCTTTGATTACGTTTTAAAAACGAGACAGGCTACTAAAAATAAGTTGATGTTACAGGGGTTTCAACAGTCTCGTTGAAAGTTAGTATTTCGCAAAGTCAGTGATATAATTTACAAAACAACCTGTCATTAGGTCGAATGCTGTCTGACGTGCTTCAATTTTTAGGGCGTTCTTTACATTCTAATTTTGATTACGGATTACCCCGTTCATCTGTTGAAGATTCAGGGCTTACGGCGCGTGTGACCATTCAACTGAGGACGCTTTCTCCTCCTAGGCACCTGGTTCCACTTCTGATGTGTCCAGGGTTTCGTGTTTGCCCTACTCTTATTTCTAATATTTATAAGAATTATGAGATTGATCAACTTTATGGCAAGCGAGATGATTTCATCTTCTCCACCGTCAACTTCCCATACATATATAGTAACATTCCATTATCACCTGCATATGGTGTTTATATCTCTTAATTGATTCGATACACAAGAGCTTGTTCTACGTATGACCAGTTTTTAAATCGAGACAGGCTACTGACAAACAAATTGATGATACAGGGTTTTCAATATCAACATTTCGCAAATTTTATGCTATAGTTTGCCAACATCTTCAGAAGTCAAGGGTTATTGATTCGTTACCTTGCACTAACCCTTGACATCAGTCACCATTCAAAACATGAGTTTGGGACAGAGGATGGCGCAATAAGCTAAAATTAAATTATCCAATGAGATTCCTTGTTTAGGATGCAAGTTTGGTAAGAGCAAAAACAGAAAGTAAACAATGGTCTTCGTGGGGTACTTTTCTCAACGTCATAAACATTGCGTGTTCATTTTGTGTGTAACGTAATCAATTATTCACATTTTTCGTTCCTTAAATGTTGTAGCTATTTATTAATCTATTTCAATTGTCGATTTGTTGAAACACAATCGACAAATATACTTGTGCAATCCATCGTTTTTATGCGGCTCGTATTCTAAAACTCCATCTAATTGTTACTTTAAAAAATAAATTTCCGAAAATCAATCGACGGTCACAAATTCTACACCAGATTGCCGATGCCGCGCCAAGCGTATTTAGTTTCGTTTTCGAACGATTGTAAAAACCGTTGTCTGATTGGCTCCACGCTACAGGCTGCAAATCAATCATATACTCCGTCTAGAGCCCATGTTTTGAATGGTGACTGATGTCAAGGGTTAGTACGAGGTAACGAATCAATAACCTTTGACTTGTGAAGATGGTTCGTGAATGCAACCTATCTTTGCTGTCAAATGCTGTCTGACGTGTTTCATACAAATTGTTAGGCCGTTCTTGGCACACTGATTTTAACTACGGATTATTCCGTTTACCTGATCAAAATATAGGGCACACGGCGGGTGTGACCGGTAGATGGGGTGCTTACTCCTCTGGTATATATCCAGGGGTCCATGTTTGCCCAACTCTCTATTTGATATTCCTTATTAGAGGTATGAGAATGATCCTTGTTCATTATCTTCACCTTTCATCACTGATTGTTATCTTCCATTTTTCATGTATAGACCTGATGTTTTTCACTTTTATATTACTGTGGAATCATTAGAATTCGCGGTGACTCAAATTTCGTGGAATTCGTGAGTATCCCTCACCCACGAATTTTCATCCTCAACGAAAAAACACAAAGCAAACATTTTAGAGTTATCTTTCTTGGAAATATATAAATCCACGAAATTACGTCCCCATGAACCCGTAAAAATTGAGCAATCCACGAAAATTGGTCCCCACGAATTTAAATGATTCTACAGTAAATTGATTTTGATTCATTGCTCTAATTCAGCATGATACACGTCAATTAATCGAGAACTAAATGATGGATTGCTTTTATGATAATACACATGAGTGGTAGTACAAATCTATTCTTATTTATTTCTTATGTATTTATTCATTTTTCGTTTGATTATATTTTTGAAAAGTTTAGTAAATTTCGGATTTAGTAGGACTTCTACTGCGCATCACATTGGGTTGTTTTTCTTGTGTGCATTGGATCGAGTTGATATTTTTGTAACGTTAAATTTCATTCGTCATCAAGTATTACCCAATAGTCATGATTCACCTTTAACTATATAAGTTACCGTTCAAACTGAGTAAATCAGAGCAGTGTACATTTTACTTCAAAGATCTAGCTGTCCAGCTTTCATCCAGGTGCATCTTGTGGTACGTAAGAATCATATTTACTTAGGTCTTACTTTACTACAATATTTTTGTATATGACTCTTATTCTTAATTGCAACGTTTATACTTTATTGTATTTTGCAGTTAAAGTTGTCTAAGTATATTTTCAGAATTTGTTTGTAAGTTCAAAGGTCAATTTCTTACACAATATATTTTTCTATCATAAATGTATGCTGTATTATTGGTAACTTATTGTCAACAGTTTTTCTAAATTATGAACTTGTACTTTTTGTCTAATACAATACAAATTGTTATTTGTTTTGCTTATAGGTCAATGCCTTATCCTTATACTTGTACATTTCTACAAAAATAAACAACATAAAGCCGAATAAAGACTTTCCTTCCTGCTCGGTTACATATGGATCGACTTTAGACTCACTACATTGAAATTTACAATTACGGGCTTTATACCATTCTTCTAGTAATTACAATAATGCAGAAGCCGAATCGGATCAGTTATATTCCATAATACAGTATAAAACGAGAACTTTTAAGTTTGCATCTCTGAAATCAATGGGCTCTTTCAAAAGCTGTCTGTTGTAAGTTGTACTTCATGTAACATTCGCCGGCCTTAATTACTAAACAAATAATTCAGTTCCATAAAGATCAAACCCAAGATAAATAGGAGAGCCTGAATCATCACGTGTCAGTCTGTGTTAAAAAGTAATTATGTCATAAAAAGTGTGTATCGACATGGACCGATTTCTTATTCCAGCAGGTGTTTTATTCCTTCTATTGTACACTGTAGAAATTGACTGCAAAACTTACGATGAGATGGCAGAGTTTTATAAGACTCTGTATGAAAATTATGAACCGAAATTACGACCATTGAAGAACCAAAGCCATCCTATTGAAGTTTATATCGATGTACGATTACATTCCATTGTGTCATATGACGAACGAGCTGGAACGCTAACATCTCTCATACTGAATTCACTGAGCTGGACAGACGAGGTGTTGAGAGACAAATTTTCGGTAAATAGTGTGGACTACATTGAAGTCCCAATATCGAAAATATGGAGTCCAAAACATTACATCTTTAACACTGCCATAGAAGACACGGTACTGAAAACTGGAGAAGTAAGACATGAGGACTGTTATCTCCATCAGGATGGGAAGATTATTTACGAATACTTGGGACTAGCGGTTACAAAATGTCCAGCAAATATTTTGAAATACCCACTAGACAACCACTTGTGTAATATTACATTTTTTGCAGTCGAGCCAATAGAAAAATTGATTTTCTATCCACACTATGTGGTGAATGGTGGCAACAACGGCTCTGCTATGTTCGAAAACGAAGAATGGAACACGTCTAACTTAACGTCATTCTTCTCCGTTGAGCATTCCCACTCTGTATTCCAATTTTATATCAATATATCAAGGAAACCGATGTATATACTGCTGAATTTGACTGTGCCCTTAGTGTGTCTGTGTGTTCTGAACTCATTTGTTTTCCTTTTACCTGAGTCGTCTGGAGAGAGGATATCCTATTCGGTGACGATTCTTTTGGCTCTTGTATTGTATCTAAACATGATCGCTGACCGCTTACCTAACAGTACACCGATCAGTCTCATCAATATCAACATCATCGCCCAGTTCACCAACAGCTGCTTCATTGTCCTTTTCACAATCCTTACACTGTGGATGTACAACAATCAACAAGAGAACAAGCCGGTTTCAAGACCCTGGGGCATGTTTGTACAAATCCTGTCCGGGGGAATGTGCAAAAAACCTGTGAGGTCAAAAGTCGAACCAAATCAGCTGATGGATGTCAATGGGAAAATTGAAGAAGAGGATAAAACTGATTTGCACAATGAATGTGAATTCGAAGTTTCAATCACGTGGGCAGATGTTGTGCATTTAACCAATTGTGTAATGTTTAGGGCCAACATTTTGTTTTTCACAGCCGAGTTAGCAATATTTCTTACTTTGATATTGAAATGAATTAAGTCGATTTAAAGTATAAGGCCTGACATGCTATGAATCATCAACTTTGTGTCAAATGCTCCTGGAGTAAACAGAAAGTATTTTGTATGACTTTTCTTTCGCGGTAATTTCGTAGAGTAACTCGCTGTCTTTTATTCGTGGGTACCGGTGTCCGTGGCTAAGTGGTTAGAGGAATCGCTTCGTAACTGGAAGATCGTAGGTTTTAGCTGTGGTTGTATCTCCCCCTGTTCCAAACACCCGGCATCTAGAGATGATACATAATTCCTAAAGTATTTATCACCGAACAGTGATTAGTCTAATTAATCCAATAAAGAATAAAACATTACGAGTATCTCAAACACGGACCGCAGGACACACTAAATATACCATAGGTGGGATCAGGCGTCTAAGAGAGATAAGCATGCTCTCTTGACTGAATAAATCCACCGTAAACCCTATATCTTGATCAGGTAAGCAGAGTAAACCGTAGTCAAAATCAGTGTGCAAAGAACGATCCAACAATTGACATGAAACAAGGCATACAGCATTTGATGCAATGTTTAAAGATCTGAGTAGTGTGTTCACTGCTTCAATTACAGCTTGCATATTGTTACGGAAGTGTTCATGTGTGATATCTGTGCAGGATTCAGTAAATGTGAGGTGGCATTAGGTCTAGAGCTTTCTAGCGTGTTTCATACCGATTGCTAAGCCGTTCTTTACATACTGATTTTGACTACCATTTACTCCGTTTATCTGATGTAGAGCTCACGGCGGGTGATCGATCAAACGGGGATGCTTATTCCTCCTGATCCCATCTCTGATATGTCCGGGGGTTCGCATTTGTCCTTCTCTTTATTTTGTATTTCTTAAGGATTTATGAGACTGATCTCTGCTAGTTATCTTCACCTTTTCATTGATCAATGTTCTTCATCTTCACTTCCTACAATAACATAATACCGTATTCCATACGTATATTTCACAAGAAAGAAAATATTACATGTGTCTGAGGTCTAGATTTGAATGATTAGCAGCAAACTCAAACTTCTTTCCAAAGCAGCAATGCAATCATGTTTTTACAAGAAAATCATCTGATAGTAAAACATCAATCATGTTATAATAAAGCCTAATCTCTCATACGTGTTAGGTTTTCACATCTCCTAAGCAGTGATTGAGGAAGGTTGGCAGGGGTAACTAAGGCGACTACAACGCCACAGTTACCCTAAAATCATTAATATCCTCGCACGAGACATTACTACTATAATATGAAAGGTGAAGATAACGAACAGTATAAGTTACAAGATTGATTGGTTGTATCTTGTTTAACGTCTCTCTCAATCATAGTTACAATAAACGAAATCACTGGACCTAAAATGACTTCAGTTGTGAGTAATTTGAAGATAGGGACACCAATAGTTCATCAAACCCGCCTGCTAAGTTGTCTTGAATGGAAAATAAGTTGAGATGAAATATGAAATATATACTGCATTTATCACAAAAAGTTGATAAATGGAGTTACTATGGCATACATGGAGCCATGATTTACCATGAAAAACAAAGATGATTATTCGAAAATGTATCACTTCTATCCCCACATACAGCATAATGTGTAGAGATAAGACATTCCTGGGAATATAATCCCGTGGAGATCTGAGTAAGAATAGATCCTCAATACCCCTTGCTTGTCTTAAGAGGCGACGAAATGGGGGTGGTCCTTCGGATGATACCGCGAAAACCGAGGCCCCATGTCACAGCAGGTGTGGTACGATAAAGATCCCTCCCTGCTCAAAGGTCGTAAGTGCTGATCATAGGCCTAACTTTTGCAACTCTTCACCGGCAATGGTGACGTCTTCATATAAGTGAAAGATTCTCGAGCGGGGATTTAAACAATATCCAACCTACTAACCTTGGAATATTGATTATCAACGACTCTTGAAATCCCTTTCTGGAATGAGATTATCTCAACAATACAAAATATGGATTGCCTTTACAGTCATTGTGTAGAAAATAGAAATTTCTCCTATACAGAAGATGCTGCTATTTTGTTTCCAAAGATTGACATTCGTTCGCGCTATACAAATGTCCTAACATGTTGACCTTTACTATTTCACAATGCTAGATTTTATGCCGTTTTATCAATACCGGAAAAGGTACACAACCTGAATCAAATTGTGTCAGAATAAACCTTTGTAGTTTTGTATCCCATAACTCATTCGGCTCTATCACACATACATTATGTTTACCTCCCTTAATTACTAAACAAATATTTGAATTGTATTCAGACTACTCAGTATAGTATAAAATAATACTGAATGATTTCATCAAGACATTTCAGTTCGAATTGAGGGGCAACAACGTCAAATTACGTTTTTGTCGACATGAACCTATTTCTGAAGATATTCGGTGCATTGATTTATCTCTCCTGCACCGTACCAATTGGCTGTATAACGTACGATCAGATGGGCGAGTTTTACAATTCCCTGTTTGCAAATTATGAGCCGAAATTGCGACCATTGAAGAATCAAAGTGATTCTATTGAAGTTTATATCGATATAAGACTACATTCTATTGTGTCATATGACGAACGAGCTGGAACGTTGACATCTCTCATAGTGAACTCATTGAGGTGGACAGACGAAGTGCTGAAAGATAAACTTCCGAATAATATCATTGATAACGTTCACGTCCCCGTATCGGAAATATGGACTCCAAAATATTATATCTTTAACACTGCCATAGAAGACACAATTCTGAAAACTGGAGAGGCGAGATATGAGGACTGTTACCTTTATCCAGATGGGACGATTATTTACGAGTACATGGGATTAGCGGTAACAAAGTGTCCAGCTAATGTTTTTAGATACCCACTAGATACCCACTTGTGTTATATTCAGTTTTACAGTGCTGAACCAATAGATAAATTGATTTTCCATCCATACCACAGAGAGTTTAGTGATATCACCAATGTGTCCGCTGTTTTCGAAAACGAGGAATGGACAGCGTCCAACTTGACGTCATTCTTCTTGAACCGAAATTCCTATACTATTATCCAATTTTATATCAAGATATCCAGGCAACCAATGTATATACTGCTCAATTTGGCAGTTCCTTTAATTTTCTTATCTATCCTGAACTCATTTGTTTTCCTTTTACCCGAGTCGTCTGGGGAGAGGATATCCTATTCGGTGACGATTCTTTTGGCTCTTGTATTGTACCTCAACATGATCGCTGACCGACTACCGAATTCTGCACCGGTGAGCCTCATCAACATCAACATCATCATCCAGTTCACCAACAGCTGCGTCATTGTCCTTTTCACAATCCTTACACTGTGGATGTACAACAATCAACAAGAGAACAAGCCAGTTTCACGACCCTGGGGCATGTTTGTGCAAATCCTCTCAGGAGGAATGTGCAAAAAATCTGTGAGGTCAAAAGTCGAACCAGATCAACTAATGGATGTCAATGGGAAAATGGAAGGAAAAGAAGAAACTGGTTTGAAAGGTGAATGTGATCTCAAAGTTTCAGTCACCTGGGCAGAGGTTGTGCAGTTGAGTAATTGCTTGTCGTTTACGGTCAACGTTTTCTATTTTATTGTACAATCAGCAATATTTCTTATATTGATATTGACGTAAGATAGTATAAGTTATAATACACCATCATATCTTATATCTTAATTTGTTTGAATTGTTGTTGTCTGACAGAAGACACCATAAGACGATTTTGCTGCTGTGGTTGATGAATTCGGTTTGGTACTTGTTTGTCTCATATCTGGTATTTAAAACGTTGTAAGAAAGTCCATTGTCTTGATAGTACTTTATTTTTCAGAATGTACTGAACACAGTCCAATATTATCTAGATGAGTCCAATATTAACAGTAATAGAGGACTGAAAGTAAAGACGAAAAATAAAGAAAGAAAAAACACCCTTAGCTGTTTGAATTTAATATGACATAACTATGTGTTGTAAAGATTGTAAAAATTCCATTAATCTTTAATCAATACTTCGTGAATTACATATTTCACAACCAATGGTTTAATGAATTATTTACATCCTATGGAAGTCTCAAATTCACAGTAACATCCCCAGCAGTAATGTTAATTTCTTTGCCAGATCTGAAAGAAATACTTATCACATTTCACTTTCTTTGGCTTCAATGGGGACACTGTAGATGGTTTCTGAACTAAATCGCTAACGTTCTTCAATTGTTCGTCGGAAGTACGCTTGTACGCACGAATCGCTGAGGACCTGTTTCCAGTTTTCTCTGCAGTCAGCTGTTCGTCGACACCATAATGGCGAGTCGCGGCAGTAGCCGGTAGAGATTGGTTAATGAAATAGTCATCAAATCCTGCTTCTTTGCACATTTTTGACACAGCCTGTACCAAGTTATGGACACCCACTGGTATGCTGTCGTACAAACATTTTCCGTAGGGCGATTTTCGGCCTGAGGTATAGTGCATCGCATTTCCCACAGTTAAGACTACAAAAGATAACATAACACTTCCATATATGTAAAAAAAAAAAAAAAAAAAGTAAAGCAAACAATTTGGTAAATACGCAAATATATTGGAGAGGATTTGTTCAGGAATTGATATAAACTTACCGAAAACTCATGTATCTTGGACTAAAGCGTTAAAAAAAACACCGTTTCTGTATTTATACCAGTTTTTATACCTACGTGTTAGTACACTGTATAATATTAGTAGGGCCCAATAAAGGAACCTTAAACATCAAAATGACGTTTCATCAAAAGATTCATTCCGAACACCCTCTGCGTACCCTCACTCACCCTCAACAAATAAAACCTGTTTTAAATACTGACTAAAAATAGTAAGAATGCTTGAATAGTTTTCCTATGGAAGAAAAGAAAACTCTGTTCTGACGAGTATCGTATTATAACAATAGAAGTGTTTTATTAGGACAATGTTTTAAGTAAGATGAAAGGCGAAGATAACGAACAGTGATCAATCTCATAACTCCTATAAGCAATACAAATTAGATAGTTTGGCAAACACGGACCCCTGCCTAGGAGGAGTAAGCATCTGCTCCGCGCCCCATCCAGGCCTATATCTGATATAATTGACCACCTTCGTCTTATATCCCTTACGCATTTATTTATACTTTGAAAATGAATACTTCAATATATAGATCTCTCAAATTCGTCTTAAATTGATTTGGATTCCATCTTCTAATTCACACCTTGGCAATTCTATATCAATAGCTTCCCAACCCCAACGTTTAGTACCGATTAGATGGATTTTAATTATGCAAAGGCGTTTTTAAAAAGAATTGGTTAAAGGATATAGTAAAAAAAAAATACTAAACTGATCAAAGAGTTTGGGATGTTTTTATTGATTTTTGCATTTGATTTCCATCATCAATTAATTCGTCCTCTATCAAGAATAATTATGTCACCCAGTAATGGACTGACCCACAAATCGCGAAAACATATTGGGTGACATAATTACTAAGCAAATAATTCAATCCATAAAGATTAATCCCAAGATAAATCGGAACGATTGAATCATCACGTGTCTGTCCGTGAAGACAGTAATAATGCCATACAATCGTGATCCGACATGGAGCGATTTCTGACGAGATTCGGTGTACTATTCCCCCTCTTTTACGTTGTACAGATCGAGTGCAAATCTTACGTTGACATGGCTGAGATTTATAAGACTCTGTATGAAAATTACGAACCAAAATTGCGACCATTGAAGAACCAAAGCGATCCTGTTGAAGTTTATATCGATGTACGATTACATTCTATTGTGTCCTATGACGAACGAGCTGGAACGCTAACATCTCTCATAGTGAATTCACTGAGCTGGACAGACGAGGTGTTGAGAGATAAATTTCCAGTAAATAGTGTGGACTACATTGAAGTCCCAATATCGAAAATATGGAGTCCAAAATATTACATCTTTAACACTGCCATAGAAGACACAGTACTGAAAACTGGAGAAGTAAGACATGAGGACTGTTATCTCTATTAGGATGGAAAGATCATTTACCGGTACTTGGGACTAGCGGTTACAAAATGTCCAGCAAATATCTTAAAATACCCACTAGATAGTCACTTGTGTGATATTACATTTTTTGCAGTCGAGCCAATAGGAAAATTTATTTTCTATCCACACTACGTGGTGAGTGGTGTCAACAACGGCTCTGCTATGTTCGAAAACGAAGAATGGGGTACATCCAACTTGACGTCAATCTTCTCCGTTGAGCAATCCACTTCTATAATCGAGTTCTATATCAAGATATCAAAGGAAACCGATGTATATTCTGCTCAATTTGGCTGCGCCCTTGGTGTGTCTGTGTGTCCTGGACTCATTTGTTTTCCTTTTACCCGAGTCGTCTGGAGAGAGGATATCCTATTCGGTGACGATTCTTTTGGCTCTTGTATTGTACCTCAACATGATCGCTGACCGCTTACCTACATGTAACAGTACACCGATCAGTTTCATCAACATCAACATCATCGCCCAGTTCACCAACAGCTGCTTCATTGTCCTTTTCACAATCCTTACACTGTGGATGTACAACAATCAACAAGAGAACAAGCCGGTTTCACGACCTGGGGCATGTTTGTGCAAATCCTGTCCGGAGGAATGTAAAAAAAACCTGTGAGGTCAAAAGTCGAACCAGATCAGCTGATGGATGTCAATGGGAAAAGGGAAGAAGAAGATAAAACTGATTTGCACAATGAATGTGAATTCGAAGTTTCAATCACGTGGGCAGAGGTTGTATATTTGACCAATTGTGTAATGTTTAGGGCCAACATTTTGTTTTCCACAGCCGAGTTAGCAATATTTCTTACTTTGATATCAATATGAAATGGTTTAATTTAAAATGTAAGCCCTGAAATGCTATCAAATAATCTTTTTGGGTCAAATGAGTAAAGAGAGAAAGTATTTTTGTACGACTTATCTGTAGTAGTTGATATTTGTGTACACTAGCTTACTGTCTTATACTTTTGGATACCTGTCGCGGTGGCAAAGTGGTTTGAGCATCGCTTCGTATTCGGAAGATAGTGGATTTGAACCACACTGGTACCTTTGCATCGTCGGAAACCCACGGTTGATTACGCTTCGTTCCTCTCTCCATCACCCGTGGGTTCATTCATTCCTACTCGCTCGTTCTCATGAATAATCAATGAGGCAATTTGATTGTGCGCTCCTAGTATACCCTGAGCGAATTTGTCCAATCACCAAGACGCTTTCAGCCCGATTTCGGTATACAATTCTTGTGATAGCAAAGTTAAGTTAATGTTACTTTTAAAAACAGAAGAGTTCCGTTACTATAACGATTACTTTGATTGAACGATATTTTTAGATATTTATTCGTGAGAACGAGCGAGTAGGAATGAATGGAACCACGGGTGATGGAGAGAGGAAGGAAGCGTAATCAACCGTGGGTTTCCGACGATGGTACCTTTGCCTCGTCAAACCTAGGACATTGAAGGTGGTGATTGCTCTTTCTCTAAACGCCCAGCATTAAGAATAGAGTTGAGAGTTCCAGATCTTTCGAATAAGACCTTAAAACCGAGGTCGCATTTCAAGATATTAAGATATACATGTAGAACGCGCACTGCCACTGCTATGGTCCTCAATACTATAGAAGTGATAAATAACCCGATAGTAGTGAATAGAAAACATCCCCTGTGTGGGTCGTCGGAGCGAATATTTTCTCTATAACATTTAACGTTATTGGGATATTTACTTCACTTCAAAACTTCCCCTATTCATCTTCGCTAGCCAAGGGTTTACGATCCGCGATCATAAACCCTTGGCTAGCGAAAATGCCCCCATTAGGCTTCAAAGTAGCATTGCCCTCGTCATATATACAAACATGTCGTGGTACAATATGATCTAGCACATCTATGTACCCAGCAGTGTCATAATGCAAGCCTAACCAAACACCCATTTCATCAATAGAGTAGGGAGCTTGCGAAGCAGGTGCTAATGTCATATCAAACCTTTCCCGTCTAGTAAGCAGAATGGATTCAGATGAAGAATCTTTTTAGTTCAGAGTAAATGTAGAGATGTCCAAAGTTCAGGGGAATATGCAGAATGGTATTTTGGATGTGAAGCTGAAAGGAAAATTTATCAACGCTTCGTATTTATGTACATGGGCCAAATAGTCGTATAATGAGTAGTATCGCGATGCCAAAAGTAGTAAAATGTGCGCAAAAGGTGACTTAGAAGGGCACTTCACCAAACCTTCCCCAGGACAACAACTGTTACCAGGCTGTATTCCGTATAACTTCCTGAATAGTTTATCTACAAACTTTAACCTACAATAATGAAGAATATTTTGTCGTCTTTGTTTGTTCAGAACAACACCCACCCACCCACCCCCCTAAAAAAACCCGCTGGAGACGTGTTTAAATTTGTCAAAAATTATCGAATGGAACATAAAACAACACACGTGTATAGCATAGCAGACTCAGCGTCATTATGATTTCAAGAAAGACGACGGTAAGTCTTTCAATCTTCCCTGCTTTGGCTCAGAGAGAGAAATTCATTTATTCAATTTCTTAGTGAATGGGCCGATCCTTACAGCTAATGACTAATAGTAGTAACTGTAACAAATGAATAATATAGAGTACTAAAGTATATATCTTTGGTTTACATAGCAATTGCAATTTTCCCAAGCCTTTCCAAGAATATATGGATGTAAAACTGAAGATAATGAATAGTGATCAATCTCATAAATCCTATAAAGAATAAAACAGCGCGAGTAGGGTAAACACGGACCCAGGACTCAACAGAAGTGGGATCAGGTGCCTAGGAGAACTAGACATCCGCTATTGACCGGACACACATCCTCCGTGACCCCTATATCTTGATTAGGTAAAAAGAGAAATCCGTAGTCAAAATTGGTATGTAAAGAACGGGCTAACAATTAGTATGAAACACGTCAGACAGCATTTTATCTAATGACAGGTTATATTTGTAAATCATATCGTTATAACATTCATAGCATTTGCGAAATGCTGACGTTGAATAAGACTGTTTAACTCCCTATAACATCAACTTATTTTTCAGTAGCCTGTCTAGATTTAAAAATTATATCATGCGCTGCACATGCTCTAGCGTATCGAATCAGTCGAGACACGTATACACCATATTCAGGTGATAATGGAATAGTGTTACATGTACATAAATATGGGAAGTTGGACGATGGAGGAGCTGACGTAATCTCGTTTGTCATAAAGTTGTGTTGTAGTTTGACATCTATGTTCAATAAAATATAATGCTATAATATGCACCAGTTCATTCATATAAGGGAGATAACTCTTACAGAAGTAATAAAATTATTCGTTTCTATATGTATGTGTATATATTGCATTTATTTACAATATTGATTGTCTATATCACTGTCGTTGATTTATTATATTTCTGGGTTCATATTATGTACAGTATTAAATCATTGTAAATACAAGACTCGGACTCGAGAAACAGGACTTGGAGTTGGTGTTCATTTACTTCTTTCTCCTGTTACACATGGGTTGGGTGGGCGACGTTCAGCTTTTCATATCTAGTCCATACAATATAACTGCACCGATTACATTATAATTCAAGACTGTCGAGGATGCGCGACTGGTGGTACGACCATGCAAGACCTGCATGTCGATTTTAAATCGCAGGTTCAGACTTTTGAACATGATATCATCGACCTTGTTGCGACTGATTTTTGCACTTGCGATAGTCTCGTGCAACCAGACGCTCTGCTTTCTCCGTAAATGCTCGTCGGAGATTTACGGAGATAGTTGAGTGTCTGGTTGAACGAGACAACACTTGCGATCACCCACGACTTTGGCGATCAGCCGCGCGCTCTTTCTACGATTTATCCACGATTCCCCCCAAAAATTGGTCACAACTAGGTGACGTAACCTGGCCTGGAGATTATAAAACTGTTATCGTACTCATACTCAAACTCAGTCATGTTTGTTTTGAGTACAACTAAAGGAAGCTTCGAAACATAATCCAAAAATCTTTAGCATGCACTCCATTTCAGTGTGAAAATGATTTTATAAAAGTTTTATAACCTTCTCTTTTGTGTATGAGTACGATTAAGAGCACATATTTTGAGTTTGAGTATGAAAACGTGCTCAAAAAAGTTTTATGACTTCCAGGCCAGGTTGCTAGCACGGTGTAACTGGGTCTTTTAAAATGTTGTGATGTTCTCGTGGGGATCCGGGTTAGAATAGGTTCTCAGTACACCTTGCTTGTCGTAACAGGCGACTAAATGGGGCGGTCCTTTGGATGAGACCGCAAAAACCGAGGCCCCGTGTCACAGCAGGTGTGACACGATAAAGATCCCTCCCTACTCAAAGGCCGTAAGCGGCGAGCATATGCCTAAATTTTGCAGCCCTTCATTGCATTTGAAAAAGATTACAAAATCACAAAAAGAAGTGTGTTACTAGGCAATATTGATGGAAGTTGTTTGGAATTTTTTTTTTTTTTGCTAGCAAAAAAGCACATTTATTATTCCAGATCACAGGGCTCAAAACCAAAGTTGTCAGATGCAATTAATTTGTTTAAATACTGTAGAAATTTAGAAAAATAATGTCAAAATGTACATGTATTTCATAGCAAATCCAAAATGCTTGGTAAATGGGCATTGTATGATAATATAATGGACAAGTAGTTTGTTGAAAATCATAATACATTTATATGAAAAATAAAATTATTATATATGTATGTTATGTGTGTATATATATTTATGTGAGTGTATGTATATATCATATATATTATAAATACAATTCGTTGTCATTGTTGATACAGAATATGCACATAGTAATTGCAAGTGTGAATGAACGAGTGTAGCTAGATTACAGTTTGTATGTATAAATGTGTTGAAAATACAAAAATAAAACATTAACATCGCTCACCTGAGTCACCTTGGCCTATATCTGAAGACTTTCCATATATATTTGCATGTAAAACCTTGGTCCCTATTATGGACCAAACTACCCTTTGCAAGCTTGATTCTACACTATGTCAGAAAGCTTTCATGTAAATGTCAACTTCTTTGGCCCAATGGTTCTTGAGAAGAAGATATTTAAAGCTTTTTCCTATATTTGTATGTAAAACTTTGACCCACCCCCTCTTGTGGTCCCATCCTACCCCACGGGGACCATGATTTGAACAAACTTGAATCTGCAATATGTCAGAAAGTTTTCTTGTAAATATCAGCTTTTCTGACTCAGTGGTTATTGAGAAAAAGATTTTAACTATATATTTGTATGTAAAACTTTGATCCCCCTTGTGGCCCCATCCTACCCCCGGGGGCCATGATTTGAACAAACTTGAATCTGAACTATGTCAGAAAGTTTTCATGTAAAAATCAGCTTTTCTGGCTCAGTGGTTCTTGAGAAGAAGATTTTTCCTATATATTTGTATGTAAAACTTTGATCCCCTATTGTGGCCCCATCCAACCCCCGGAGCTCATGATTTGAACAAACTTGAATCTGCATTAAGTCAGGAAGCTTTCATGTAAATCTCAGCTTTTCTGGCTTAGTGGTTCTTGAGAAGAAGATTTTTAAAGTTTTTCCCTATATATTTGTGTGCAAAACTTTGATCCCCCTTGGGGCCCCATCCTATCCCCGGGGGCCATGATTTGAACAAACTTGAATCTGCACTATGTCAGAAAGTTTTCATGTAAAAATCAGCTTTTCTGACTCAGTGGTTCTTGAGAAGAAGATTTTTCCTAAATATTTGTATGTAAAACTTTGATCCCCTATTGTGGCCCCATCCAACCCCCGGAGGCCATGATTTGAACAAACTTGAATCTTCACTATGTCAGAAAGTTTTCATGTAAAAATCAGCTTTTCTGACTCAGTGGTTCTTGAGAAGAAGATTTTAAAAGTTTTCCCCTATATATATATTTGTATGTAAAACTTTGATCCCCCCCCCCCCCTTGTGGCCCCATCCTACCACCGGGGGCCATGATTTGAACAAACTTGAATCTGTAATATGTCAGGAATCTTTCAGGTAATTTTCAGCTCTTCTGGCCCAGTGGTTCTTGAGAAGAAGATTTTTAAATGACCCCACCCTATTTTTGCATTTTTGTGATTATCTCCCCTTTGAAAGGAACATGGCCCTTCATTTGAACAAACTTGAAAGCCCTTCACCCAAGGATGCTTTTGGCCATGTTTGGTTGATGATGGTTCATGAGAAGAAGATGAAAATGTGAAAAGTTTACAGACAGACGGACAGACAGACAGACAGACGGACGCCGGACAAAATGTGATCAGAAAAGCTCACTTGAGCTATAAAAAGGAAGAAGAAAAAATTATGTCCCTGGACAAGCGGAAAAACGAACTTGCTCGAGTTGCGATATCCGAATAATTCTATGTACAACTGCACATGAAAAAGCCGCTTACTTCCGTTTGTTGACACGATCACGAAACTAGAAAGTGGAAAAATGACAACATCAAGTGTTAGGCCTAATTATTATATCGTTTTTTAAAACTGTAACAATGGCAACCAGGAGCTTAACAGAAGTTTTTATTTTGATGCGTAACAATGCGCTTCAAAGTAGAAACATGTTTTCTGAACAGGTGAGTACATCCGACTGATGACTGCACTGTTCATAATATCGTGTTTTCTTTTTTTATTTCCCTCGTTTACATTGGCTTCTATCTAGTTGTTTAATGCTTTATTTTATCGTAAATACATTGATAAACGATTCAGGTTCGTTGGAAAAACTAGTATGTGGAAAATGGCACTTCAAATGAATAACGCAGGCTTAGTTTGACCAAAAAATAAAATAAAATTGAGGCGACATGAAAGATGTTCACGACAGGCATTGGGGAAAATAGTGGCATTTGCTTGGATCAAACTAGAACATTAACGTATGATTGGACTCCTTCTGATTTACGGCTACCGTTGATACTCACAAAAGTTTTGCTCATATTCCACTGAATTTACGGTTGGAACACTTCTAGTATACCGGTCCCCAAAATATGGCGCTAAAACAAGTGCCGCCGAAGATGGTTTAGTATATATATATGATCGCCATAGCGATCGGTAAAATTGTTAAAACGGCAAAAAATCGCAAAATTAAGCCCTAAATTTAATTCCTTGTGTAAATTGAAGTTTAAGAAACTGGTTTTTAAACACTTTTAAATTCAAAATGAAAACAGAATGCAAAAAGACGTACATTTTGTGTTCCAAAATTTATAGAATCTGTTGTTTAGGAATATTGTGACGGCTGCGTTATCTTACGTAATTCTCCTGAATATCATCGTCACTGGTGTTGATGAAAGCAAACTGAATTTCTTCTGGGATTGAAAAAGGATATTGATTCTTCCTATTTTACGAAAAATATTCTAGTAAATGCAACATTGGGAAAAAAACTTTAAAAAACACTTTAATCGACATTTTAGCCCACGGATACTACCGAAATGGGGGCTACCCCCCAACATCCTTGCTTGATTTCTTTAAAATGCAAGGTGAAGATAACGAACAGTGATCAATCTCATAACTCCTACAAGCAATACAAAATAGATAGTTGGGCAAACACGGACCCCTGGACACACCAGAGGTGGGATCAGGTGCCTAGGAGGAGTAAGCATCCCCTGTTGACCGGTCACACCCGCCGTGAGCCCCATATCCTGATCAGGTAAACGGAGTTATCCGCAGTCAAAATCAGTGTGCCAAGAACGGCTTAACAATCGGTATGAAACACGTCAGACAGCATTTGACCCAATGCGAGGTTGTATTGACGAACTAGATCGTTATAACGACCATAGAATTTGCGAAATGCTGACTTCAATCGAGACTGTTGAAATAGACTCGCATGATTACCTTGACTTATCGGGGGCTGCAGCCCCCAAACCTCCACTTAATTACGCTCAATTGCCGCTGGGCTTTCTAATCAATTTTATTTCACGAAACATTGACGAGTTTCGCGTCTTAGCATCCGAGGTGAAAATGCAAATGGCAATGTGTTTACAGTCCACTTAGCAACGGCAATAACTGCTCATGTACAGTCACGTGCTATTGGGGACTGGTATACTAGAAACTTCCCTTACACTTAGTTTTGTGAAAGTTAATATATGTATGTGACCATGAAATGGTCATTGGTGTGTCCCAAGTGATACTCATAATTCCGTTGGTAAATTATAATTCATTTAAACATATATATTATTTATGAAATTTTCTTTGTGCTAAACGTCCAGTAACATCTTAATGTTGAAGGGGGATATATGAGGATAACAAGATCCACCTATTCATTTAAAGTGGTAATACAATGCTAGCCGACGTAAATCATGCATTGTAACGTCACATTTAGCCTCAACTTTTTATGCCCCCGAGATCGGAGATCTGGGGGCATATTGTTTTTGTCCTGTCTGCCATTCTGTAATTCTGTCTGAAACTTTAACCTTGCTAATAACTTTTGAACAGTAAGTGATAGAGCTTTGATATTTCACATGAGTATTCCCGTATGACAAGACTTTCCGTGGGTACCAACATTTTTTACCCAGTGACCTTGACATTGGAGTTTGACCTACTTTTTGAAAATTTTAACCTTATAACTTTTGAACAGTTGGTGATAGAGCTTTCATATTTTACATAAATATTCCTTGTGTCAAGACCTTTCCGTTGGTACTAAACCTTTTGACCTTGACATTTGACCTACTTTTAATTTTTTTTTTTACATTGGTCATAACTTCTAAATGGTAGATATTAGAGCTTTCATATTGTACATGAACATTTCATGTGACAAGATCTTTCTACTGGTACCAAGATATTTGTCCATGTGACCTTGGCCATCTTCGGAATTGGCCATTATCGGGGGCATTTGTGTTTCACAAACACATCTTGTTTCTCTTTCAAATCAAACAATGATTAACCACAATACATCCCGTTTGCAATTTAAAACACAGTTAAAACAAAAGAAAATTAACAAATAAATCATAAGGGGTAAAAAAGTAAGCGTAAATATATCAATCGTATATTTTTATTTAAAGAAATTAACTCATGAACTCGTTCATCTATTAAGTCGTATTACTGTTTTTCTATTAGATAATTGGCTAAAAACTGTAACAATAATAATCACAATGAGCTCGCTCCAATGATTACGCAATTGAGTTAAGTGATTTGCTTTTCATCAGTTCAAAAATGATGGGGATTACCCATAATGCTTCCAGAAAAATGTTGCTGTCACTGCAGAATACTTCATTGACAACCCCACAGATAAAACAAATGAATAGTTTGGAAAGTATTCCAAATGATTTTAAATTCCAGAAAAGTTTTCCCATACCTTCGTACGTTTAGTTGTGGATAATTGCTTGATTTGAAAGAAAAACAATCACAGCTAATGATGACGTCACAATGCACTGTTTACATCAACCACATTATATTTCCCGCGTTAAATGAATTGCCTAAAGTAACATGTTGTAAAATGTTATGGGTCTTCACTCGTCTCAACAGTCACACCGTAAATATATTGCCATTAATTTTTATCAAATTGGGTGTTTGAATTACAAATTGCACGTTAGTCTTGTATTTTGGCATTCAAAATTAAAACACGAATAACTGTAGAATCAACTAATGAACAAAACAAAATGGCGGCACCCATATGGATCACAAAATTTTCAGTGAACTTATGTAGAGATTATCTCTATTCCTTTGCTGGTTTTCTCATTTTTTCTTTTACATACGTGTTACCTTTAGAGCCCTGCTTTGTGGACGGGCGTTTAGCCCGTCCGAGCTTCGTCCAATATTAATCTGTATAAATGTGAATTCCAAACTTTGTCTCTGGGTCAGTACTTGGTAATGTGTTTTCCTTTCTCTCTGGGAGCAATTTGTCATCTCTTTTTTAGAGAACTCTGGTACTCTTGAGTCAAGGTTATTAGTTCACCTGAACCGAAGGCTTAAGTGAGCTTTTCTAATTGTCTGTTGGTGTCTTCGTTGGCTTAAACTTTTCACATTTTCATCTTCTTCTCCAGAACCACTGGGCCAATATGAGACTTTCAAGATACGGATCCACTCTGATTTTTATCGCGCGTTGAATGTACTTTGTAGGGCATGTCACTTCCGGATTACAATAACAATCAAGTAAACAAGCATGGAATACTTCAATTGCTATCAAATTCCTGCATTGAAATGCTATCTTTCAAAGAACCATTTATAGGAAAATATATTTGATTAAATTATGTGAGTTGGTGAGGAAAACGAATCTAGGGAATATCTTGAGGATATCAGTAAAACTTCCATCCAAGGATACACGTCTAAATGTGCCTTTTTCCCTCCATCTAATTTACACCCAGGTACTAACTACTAAGCACCAATAGTAACTTGAATCGTCATCGTGAGACTACACATAGCTTTTTACAGACCGTCTGCTAGCGAAACACCAATTGCATCGATGTTAACTTTGCCCTACAATTGCTTACTATCACGTGACTGCGGTGATAAATGTCAAGTCTAATCAGTCGTCCTGGCACATCCCGAAAGTTCTGTATTTCAACCAAACTTGGCACAAAGCATCCTTGGGTAAAGGGGATCCAAGTTTGTTGAAATCAAGGGCCATGCCCTCTTCAAAGGGGAGATAATCACAAAAATGTAAAAAATAAAAAAAAAAATAATAGGGTGAGGTCATTTAAAGATCTTTTCTCAAGAACCACTGGGCCAGAAAAGCTAAAATTTACATGAAAGCTTCTTGACATAGTGACAATTGAAGTTTATTAAAATCATGACCCCTGGAGGTAGGGTGGGGCCATAATAGGGGATAAAAAATTTACATGCAAATATATAAAGAAAATCTTCTCAAGAACCGCTGGGCCATAAGAGTGGAGATTTGAGTGAAAGCTTCCTAATATTTATTAGAGTATATTCAGATTTGTTCTGATCATGGCCCTGGAGGGTAGGGTGGGGTCACATTAGGGGAGGTTCAAGAGTTTTACATGCTGATATATAGGAAAATCTTATTCTCCAGAACCACTGGGCCAATTTCAATCAAACTTGATACAAATCATCCTTAGGTGAAGGGGATTCAAGTTTGTTCAAATGAAAGACCATGCCCCCTTCAAAGGGGAGATGATCACAAAAATGCAAAAATAGGGTGGGTTCATTTAAAAATCTTTTTCTCAAGAACCACTGGGCCAAAATAGCTGAAAGTTAAATGAAAGCTTCCTGACAAAGTGGAGATTCAAGTTTGTAAAAATCATGACCCGTGGATTTAGGGTGGAGCTACAATAGGGGATCAAAATTTTACATGTCAATGTATAGGGTACCAAACTTGGCACAAAGCATCCTTAGATAAAAAAAATTTAATATGAAAGGTCATTCTTGTCAACAAGGGCATATGATAATTGATTAATTTTTAGTCAAATTTAATAATTAAGCTGGATAATTAATGGATTTTTAGTTGTTACCTTTGAAAAAAAAAATCTGAACCAAGCTGCTTGTATAATGATAGTTTTTATGGAGCCCGTTTATTGCTAGGAACTGCTGCTACTCAGGTGAGTGATGTGGCCCATGGGCCTCTTGGTTGTTTTTTTTTTTTTTGGGGTCAAGGTAAATACAGGTCCAATGGCTCTTTGAAAAGCCCTAAATGAAGAATCCTTTGGCCTAAGTCTGTAGCATAGATCTATTTACTACACCATGTTGTCTTAATGAATATGACATATTGTAATAGTCTAACTAGAACATACAATTCTCTGAAATCAGTTAATAAAGTAGCAGGAAATATATGAATAACTGGTTTTTGGCAAAATAATTAACATTGAATAAAAAAAATATAACCAACAACATGGTAAAATATTCATGGAATCATGTTAGATGGTTAACAACATTAGATTTTAACCTTGCTGTTTTATGTTTAAATGAAACAGGTATTTCTTCTATGGAAAGTATGCCAATTCTTGACCAAATTTGGTAAAGAAACTAAAGATTTCATCTAAAACTTTTTAAAAACTATTTTTACTTTTCAGACCTAGCAAAAACATCTCTGTGGAACTTGGTCCTACATTTTCTTTTTAATCATTAAATGTCCATAAATTGTTCCTGATTTCAGCTTGCTGATGACAGAATGGCATTAATATCCAGTTGCCATGTTGATCCCGAGCTGGGAATAGCCAGTACCAAGTCCTCAAGACTGCCTCCTGAATGGTCAGTACTCTTAAATGTCAAGAGTGGTCAATATTCTGTCAGAGTGGTCAATATTCTGACAGAGTGGTCAATATTCTGTCAGAGTGGTCATTATTCTGTCAGAGTGGTCAATATTCTGACAGAGTGGTCAATATTCTGACAGAGTGGTTAATATTCTGACAGAGTGGTCAATATTCTGTCAGAGTGGTCAATATTCAATGCATCCATCCATTGTTTTAATTTTCATAAGACCACTGATACTAGTATGATAACCCCTTAAGTTCACAGTGCTAGTCCCTGGAGACATAAACAAACAAGACCTAGAGTCATAAACTGTCATGAACAGTCAACCCAGTGCAGTAAGGTATCCGATCCATAAAATTTTCACAAAAAGTCAATATCTGTAGCACTGAATCTTTTGTGAAAACAAAATGCTAAATTTTTAGTGAGATGAAGACGACAGAGAGAGAGAGAGAGAGAGAGCAGATGATGCCCAGATCTGTTCTAGTGAATTAGATGTTTTGTCAGATTTATCTCCCCTTGTAGAAATGTAGATTGATTAATTGTATGTTGTTTAACATTCCTCTCGAGAATTTTTCACTCGTATGGAGATGTCACCATTACCAGTGAAGGGCTGCAAAATTTATGCCTATGCTCCGTGCTTATGGCCTTTGAGCAGGGAGGGATCTTTATCGTGTCACACCTGTTGTGACAGAAATGTAGAATAAAATTATACATTTTCATAATTTGTATATTGACGTTTACTTTTTTTGTGCCTTTTTTGAAAGACCATGGTAATAGGAATCTTTTTATTGTGAGCTTTCTTTGGAAATTATATTCTAATTGACTAAATATATGTCAGAAATGTGTTTTTCTCGGACATATATGGAAAATGTTAATCTCTGTAACAGATTTTCTTATATGTCTTGTCAATTTAGAAAATTCTTTTGGTGAATCGCTGTGTGTGTTGATTATCTTTTATTTGATACCAAGTTTTGTATTTGGTAACAATTACTTTTTTTTTTTAATTGGGGTTTTATGGATTGGATACCTTAATCTCATTTAAAAGTGGAGCCTGATAGGGAAAAGTCCTGTCTAATGACTCGGTGTCCCAGTTTGCGAAATTAATGGCACACTGATAGACAAAATTTGTTTTTTAAAAAGTTTGTCCAGTCTACAGTGAGATGGATGTATTATTACCAATTTGACTCAAAAGTTAATTATTAATGCAGTCTTGACAGTTGCTCATTTTTAACATTCTATGTTTAATTGTCTCCGATACATATACAAATTAGATTTAGGAAATATCAACAATGAATAAACTGTGTTGTAAATGATCAATGCAAACTCAAAGTTAAGTGATAAATCTGTCTTAAGTTATGTAAGAAATGAAATACAAATGTAGAGCACCATAAAATGTAAGGGTATGTAAATACTTTGTTATTGGTCTACAGATCATTTGGACAACTTCTATAGGTTTATTTGTTTTGCTTCAACATTTTACCACACACATCCTTCTGAATTGTAATAAAGGTCAATACAACATCCTCCTGTATTGTAATAGAGGTCAATATAACATCCTTCTGTATTGTAATAAAGGTCAATACAACATCCTTCTGTATTGTAATAGAGGTCAATATAACATCCTTCTGTATTGTAATAAAGGTCAATACAACATCCTTCTGTATTTGATAAAGGTCAACACAACATCCTTCTGTATCGTAATGAAGGTCAATACAACATCCTTCTATATTGTAATAAAGGTCAATACAACATCCTTCTGTATTGTAATAGAGGTCAATATAACATCCTTCTGTATTGTAATAAAGGTCAATACAACATCCTTCTGTATTTGATAAAGGTCAACACAACATCCTTCTGTATCGTAATAAAGGTCAATATAACATTCTTCTATATTGTAATGAAGGTCAATACAACATCCTTCTATATTGTAATAAAGGTCAATACAACATCCTTCTGTATTGTAATAAAGGTCAATACAACATCCTTCTGTATTTGATAAAGGTCAACACAACATCCTTCTGTATCGTAATAAAGGTCAATATAACATTCTTCTATATTGTAATGAAGGTCAATACAACATCCTTCTATATTGTAATAAAGGTCAATACAACATCCTTCTGTATTGTAATAGAGGTCAATACAACATCCTTCTATATTGTAATGAAGGTCAATACAACATCCTTCTGTATTGTAATAGAGGTCAATACAACATCCTTCTGTATTGTAATAGAGGTCAATATAACATCCTTCTGTATTGTAATAGAGGTCAATACAACATCCTTCTATATTGTAATGAAGGTCAATAAAACTAGACCTGCTGTTGCAGTCCTTGTAATCATTTCTCGATGAGTAGATAACATTATCAGATTCAATGATTACTGTAAATGTATCACATTTGTCGGATACGTACCGTCTGCTAAATCAAGTAGACTGCAAAATGTTTAATGTTATGGGTTAACTTAATAGGTACAGTTGTAAAAAGCATTAAATTATATCTAAGCTAAACTAGCACAAAAAATAATTTCAGATTTTCCAATACATATTGTAGACTACATGCAAAATATGTGAAATGTGATATGTATTTACTGGATACCCGATACATCTATTGTTTATATGCTCCCCTAAAACAATCAACCTTTGCGGTCAATCTTAGAATGAACATCCATTGCTGAAGTTTACATTTTAGTGGATAGTGTTGATTGTTTGGTTGTAGGGTGGATGGCGTAGAAGAGGTCCAGTTTGAGATGTCCAGAATCAAACAAAGAAGTGAGTTACCTAAATGCTAGATTGTAGTCAAGAAGAGATTGATTTTAAGTATTCTTTAATATCTATGTAGATATAAAAAAAAATTTAGTTTTTTTTTTTATTTGTTTGGATGTTTATTATATGTCCCAGTAGTGGGTGTCGGATTGTGGAAATGATTGATTTAAAATACTCTCACATCTCCTTGTTATTCATGAAGAAAATTCCTTTACCATAAAGGAATAAATTGTGAGATAAGGTTTTACTGTATACATTGAAAATTGAAAAACCCTGTGATATTTTAGCCCAAAGATTTTTTTTTTGCTACTTTAGAGTAATGAACATGATATACAAACCTTGTATTAAACTTATAACCTGAAAAAATATTCAGATTTCTTGCATGGAATGTAAAATTCTGGTTATTTGCAGAACATCCCCCAGACTTTGATCTAAAAACACTCTTTAGATCTAAGCAGTATGTAATATAATAGTAGTTTACAATTCATTAATATATTTTGGATGGAAGCCTGTGGGTTATACTAATTTTTTATGCATATTGTTGAAAATTATTAATTTTTGCAGTTTGAATAACACAACTGTCATGGGTTCTGCATGTTATAATTTCTCTATGCATGAATTTTCGCGGGGAAAAAACACTGGATTTATAAAGAGGAAGGTCTAAACTATTCCATACCATGATGGAATAAACACACTTTATTTCTTACTCAAAATTTCAGGACCATTCATGGCTCTTGTTCTGTGATCATTAATGTAGACGGTTATTGTGAATTCTGGCAATTTAAAAAAGCCTTAGCCTACATAATAATTTTACATGATGTATTTTATAATTTGTCTGTGATTCAACCAGAATTGGTGTGAATTCTGGCAATTTAAAAAAAGCCTTAGCATACATAATAATTTTACATGATGTATTTTATAATTTGTCTGTGATTCAACCAGAATTGGTATGGTTTGTGTATTTTGATCAAGGGAAGAAGCACAAGATTTGATCAAATTTCACGCTGTAAACATTAACCATTCGGAATTTTTTTTTTCAGTGAAGGAACTTGCAACCCTGCATGACAAACATTTGAATCGTCCAACACTTGACGACAGTGTACAGGAGGAACACACTATACAAATTATGACCCAAGAAGTCACACAGGTGAGTCATGTTTGTCTAAACAGGTCAGTTTTGTTCCTTCCCTAGTTTTGCAACAGTATGGAGACATAAATTTTTTCTGTCCATCTGTCACAGACACTTTTACCTGTAGAGTATGATTTTATATAAATATTGCCTGTAGTTGAGGGTAACATTGAAAGTTTTCACCCCAAGAAAACCATTGTCAACCGAGGCGATGTTACCCTCATCTACATGCAATATTTGTTTTATTATACTGAATGTTATATAAACAGCAAAGCAGAAAAAAATTACGTCCGTTTACATTTGATCAATCACTGTCATGCGATATCTCGTATATCGATACGGGTATTCGCGTTTATTACAAATGTTCAAATGACGTCGTCTAACAATCTACGGCGAACCGTACGCACATAAATTTGATGCATGTGATAATTTTTCATAATATCACCTGTTGTCAAGTACTGTTACCCGTTGCTAGATACTATCACCCTGGAGCTCGTGCTTTTTGTTCTCAGAGGGTAACAATATGTTTTTTCAAATGCTTCTCAACCAATTAGATTCGAGTATTTTACATGAAAGTATAATAATTAAATGTTGTTATTACCTGTGTATCTCTCAAAAATAAATCAATGATAAAAAAAAGAATCAACCCTTGTCTCAAATGTCAACTGTATTGAAATGAAAACAAGTACTAAAATGGACATTTTCATTGAAAAACATTGGTGGCAGACAAAATATGGCACAAAATCTGTGACAGCTATTTAAATATCAAGATTTTGTCATACAAGGATTTAAGTTCAATCAAAATACATTCACAAGAATTTTCTTGAATTTTAAGGCTATATTACATGTAGGTCAAAATGGTGTGATGCTCTGTATTTTGTAACATCCGTAAATTCATAGTATCTGACTATCAGTGTTTATTGTAAAGATAACAATGTTAGATAGGTTACACAGAAAGTTCACGGAGAATTCATTTAATTTATTATAGACACAAGTTTACAATGACTATATTCCCAATAACTGAAGTTTTATTGTTGTAAGTTTTTATTCGGAATAATTGTGTATAATTTCAAGATGTTCACCAGATGTCAAAGACTGGTTCAGCAGATCAGTAGCCGCAGTGTTCATGGAACTGAACAGGAGAAGCGGTTGTCCACCAATATTTTATCATCCCTAGTCAGATCTCTGCAGGAAATGTCAACCAACTTCAGGAAAAGCCAGTCAGTCTACTTAAAAAGTAGGTGGTGGGGCTCAGGGGCAGCAGCAATGACCTTGATTTTCTATTGTTTTAAGGGATACTTTTAGATACTTCACTGTGTCTATTAAATGAAAAGCAGTGAATAACATAGTTATTTTGAGTTTTAATACTTCAGATATGATACTGAGTTGTCTAAAGAAGTTATCATTTTGTTCCATTGTCTTATCAAATATCATTTACTCTATGTTGTAAAACTCATTTTATGCCATAAAGGTCATGGTGATATACCGATGTAACAACAGGTCAGAGGTTTGCAAGGTCACATTGTTCTCTCATTGTATATTGCATGTTTTTTTAAAACTGTGTCTGATAATTTTGATCTGTTTTTATTTACAGAGATAAAATCTAGGGAGGAAAGATCTCGGGAGTTTTTCGACTCCAGTATTGGCCCAGATTCAGCATTAATGCAAGAATCTGACCCTTTCACAGAGCACTACGACAAGGTAAAATAAATGAAAATTTTACACAATGTATTTTATAACTTGCCATTTTATGATGATATTATTTGAACGTTTTCATGATCATTCTTATAAATCCCCTTGGACTTTATTAGGCAATGCCATTGTGAGAATCTTGTAGTATTTACTATTCATTCAGTAATAATTTGGACAATACGACATTGATAACAAACATGAAACCCCAGTCACATTAGTCTAGAAGATGCTCTCTTGGAAACTGGAAAGTCCCGGGGTTGTCAAGCTATAAATGTTTAACATAGGTAGTGATCCTTCATCAAGCACCAACCAAAAGAAGTGAAATTCATGGGTCTTAGACATAAAAAAATGGAGGTCAGGTGTCATGGTGATGGCATGATAAAGAGGCCCTGAGCACATTGCATAGGACAAAATTTGTGGCACTTCACCGAAAGCTGGTGATATCTCTTCACAAGTGAAAAATTCTCAAATAGGACATAAAACAACATGCAAGCAAAGAGCATCCTGATCAAATAAAAATCCTATGATCCACATGCTCTAAGTTACCGCATACAAACGAAAATCATACCAACCACAAACTCAAGTTTTCACAAAAATACAAAAATCATACCAACCACAAACTCAAGTTATAACATACAAAAAACATACCATCCACAGGCTCTAAGTTACCACACACAAACAAAAATCATACCAACCACAAACTCAAGTTATAACATACAAAAAACATACCATCCACAGGCTCTAAGTTACCACACACGAACAAAAATCATACCAACCAAAAGCTCAAGTTTCAGTCCTCACCACGCGACTGCCTCTTATTCGAAGTCCAAACCGCATGTGAGATTGTCCGTACTGTTTTGATGTTAAATGTCATGAAGATTTTGTCTTTAATATTTCTCTCATTTCTTATAAGCAGTGAAAAATGCACTTTTATGAAATAAATGTAAGAGCTTCCCCCCACACCATTACGTATTAAATGTGTAATAAACCACTTCTTTATTGAACAGGATTTGGATACAGTGGTAATGTGTTATGTTCAGCTATTAGGATGACTGCAATGAAAGTTGTGTCTGACTTATTTATAGCATTAATTTTCTGCAGTTTGAAGCAAACACGAAGATGCTACTTACAGCATACATGTTAACTTTAAGTGCATGAGTTAAAGAAAACTTAACCCTGGTTAGGAATTTAGCAGATGTGAGTGAAGTATCTTGTAGCCTTAGCAACAATGGAGAATGCTAGGTGTATGTTCAAAGGAATGCTAATGCCTGCTTGAGTATTAACTCTAACACTTGATGCTGTAAAAAAGTATTTGTCTGAGAAAATGTATAAAATTGTATGATATACTATATGTTTGAGGATAGTATAAACTTTTCACTATATAATATGTACTATGCAATCATGCAGAAATCTTGAGATATTTTACTGGAAACTTTTATAGATGTATAATACAATGCATTGAAAATTATAGTGGATGAAACATATATTGTATATAAAATGTACTACTTTGATTGTAAGAGAATATATGAGATTTATCCTATTTAGCGGAAAATGGCTCTTTCATTGTGAAAATATGGCAAGAAAAATTGAAATCCCTTCTGATCTCGAACTTGTGAATGCCCAGATCTTGTATTGCTTTGACAGTCTAACACTTGGTCACTTTGACAGTCTAATAATTTGACAGAATAACACTTTGACATTCTGTCACTTTGACAGTTTAACACTTTGACAGTCTAACACTTTGTCAGTTTAACACTTTGACAGTCTAACACTTTGTCAGTTTAACACTTTGACAGAATAACACTTTGTCAGTTTAACAATTTGATAGAATAACACTTTGACAGTCTAATAGTTTGACAGAATAACACTTTGACAGTCTAACACTTTGTCAGAATAACACTTTGTCAGTTTAACACTTTGATAGAATAACACTTTGACAGTCTAACAGTTTGACAGAATAACACTTTGACAGTCTAATACTTTGTCAGAATAACACTTTGACAGACTATTGATTTCATCCAGTAAGTAACAAAGATAAGGATTTATCAATGCATTTGTGATGTACAAAACATACATGTACTTTCTTTTGAAATATTTTTATAATGGGTTATTTATTGTTAAATCTGTTTTATATACATGTGTTATTTGTGAACAGGGTTTTCCTTATTCATGAACAGGATTTTCACAAAGTATTTATTAATGAAAACTCGGATGTAATCAATGATAATCTGGGTTTTACTAAGGCGTCTATTAAATCAAATTGCTTAACTTCCTGATATTGTATTAGGGTTTTTTCTAATGCCCAAATAATTTCTGTTGACAGGGTTTTACCAAGGCCCAAATGCAGATTGTTGAAGACAACACCACATCAGTTCGACAGAGAGAAAAGGAGATCACACAGATAGTAAAATCAATCCAGGATTTGAATGAGATATTCCGTGACCTGTCACAGATGGTTGTGGACCAGGGGACAATTCTGGACCGCATCGACTACAATGTAGAACATGCCAGCGTCCAGGTGGAGAAGGGGCTTCAGCAGTTACAGAAGGCTGAGAAATACCAGAAGAAAAACCGCAAAATGTTAATCATCATCATACTTACCTGTCTGATTATTATTTTAATTATTGTGTTAATTGGTGTCAAGAGCTAGTATTGGATTTCACTCATAGTGGGCATAGTAGACTACCTGGGTACATTTGTATGTGATAGAATTCTTGTTAAATGGGATGAAATGGATTTAGTTACATCAGACAACATGAACAAATACATTATGATCATAAAAGGATTTTAAGTATCGTAATTAATGGTACTGTAAGGATCTTTTTCTAATGACCTTGTCATATTTCTCATAAAAGTGTATGTTAGTATGTATTCTTGCATTCAAATACCAAAAACATTGGATGTAAGTGCTATATGTTTAATTCATGTATTTCGAACATGTCGCTATCTAATCTAATTTCTACTTATTATGCCCCTGCCACAAAATGAACCCCAGACATGTGGCACTGCCTCTTTCTGTCCATCCATCAATCTGTCATTCTATATTTGTATTTTTCCAGACTTTTATTTTCCTTTTTGTACAGATATTGAGCTGATTTTTATTCATTCTTAATTTTTTTTTATTTTTTTTTTTAAAGTTTATTGAAGGTTACAGGTTAAGATTTCATTACAATTTTCATTTCAATGGACCTGAATTCATTTTTATTTCAACTGATCTATTTTCAGCAGAGTTATGACCCATGACTTGATGGAATTAAGACAAAATAGTTCGATTTAGTTTCAGATAAAATTTCACTTCTGTTCTGATACAGTGATTTATCATCTGTACATCTTTTTAGCTCACCTGAGTCGAAGGCTCAAGTGAGCTTTTCTGATCAAAATTTGTCTGTCGTTGTTGTTGTAGTAAACTTTTCACATTTTCATCTTCTTCTCCAGAACCACTTGGTCAATTTCAACCAAACTTGACACAAAGCATCCTTGGGTGAAGGGCTTTCAAGTTTGTTCAAATGAAGGGCCATGCCCCCTTCAAAGGGGAGATAATCTCAAAAATGCAAAATTAGGGTAGGGTCATTTAAAAATCTTCTTAACAACCACTGGGCCAGAGGATCTGACATAGTGCAGATTCAAATTTGTTCAAATCATGGCCCCTGGGGGTAGGATGGGGCCACAATAGGGGATCGAAGTTTTCCATAAAAATATATAGAGAAAATCTTTAAAAATCTTCTTCTCAAGTACCAATGAGCCAAAAAAGCTGAGATTTACATGAAAGCTTCCTGACATAGTACAGATTCAAGTTTGTTCAAATCATGGCCTCCGGGGGTAGGTTGGGGCCACAATATGGGATCAAAGTTTTACATAGAAATATTTAGGAAAAATCTTTTAAAATCTTCTCAACAAGAACCACTGAGTCAGAAGAGCCAAGATTTTCATGAAAGCTTCCTGACATAGTGCAGATTCAAGTTTGTTAAAATCATAACCCCTGGGGTAGGTTGGGGCCACAATAGGGACTAAGGTTTTACATGCAAATATATATGGAAAGTCTTCAGATGTGGGGCAAGGTGACTCAGGTGAGCGATGTGGCCCATGGGCCTCTTGTTACTAAACTAGCCTAAAGGACAGAGGCATTTGTGTTGTATTAACACCTATCATACATAAACATAATATTGCCCATCTAGAATGTGTGTGTGTTTTACTCTATATGTATAATGTTGCTATGTAGTGATTGAAGTAGTTCCCCTACAGTTTTAATAGTAACATTCACAAGTAAACACATTCACAAGAAACACATACACACATTCACAAGTAAACACATACACACATTCACAAGAAACACATACACACATTCACAAGAAACACATACACACATTCACAAGTAAACACTTACACACATTCACAAGTAAACACATACACACATTCACAAGTGAACACATACACACATTCACAAGTGAACACATACACACATTCACAAGTAAACACTTACACACATTCACAAGAAACACATACACACATTCACAAGAAACACATACACACATTCACAAGTAAACACATTCACAAGTAAACACATTCACAAGAAACACATACACACATTCACAAGTAAACACATACACACATTCACAAGTAACACATTTACACACATTCACAAGTAAACACATTTACACATTCACAAGTAAACACATACACACATTCACAAGTAACACATTTACACACATTCACAAGTGAACACATACACACATTCACAAGTAAACACATACACACATTCACAAGTAAACACTTACACACATTCACAAGTAAACACATACACACATTCACAAGAAACACATACACACATTCACAAGTAAACATATACACACATTCACAAGTGAACACATACACACATTCACAAGTAAACATATACACACATTCACAAGTAAACACATACACACATTCACAAGTAAACACTTACACACATTCACAAGTAAACACATACACACATTCACAAGAAACACTTATACACATTCACAAGTGAACACATACACACATTCACAAGTGAACACATACACACATTCACAAGTAAACACATACACACATTCACAAGTAAACACATACACACATTCACAAGAAACACATACACACATTCACAAGTAACACATACACACATTCACAAGTAAACACATTCACAAGAAACACATACACACATTCACAAGTAAACACATACACACATTCACAAGTAAACACATACACACATTCACAAGTAAACACATACACACATTCACAAGTAAACACATACACACATTCACAAGTGAACACATACACACATTCACAAGTAAACACATACACACATTCACAAGTGAACACATACACACATTCACAAGTAAACACATACACACATTCACAAGTAAACACATACACAAGAAACACATACACACATTCACAAGTAAACACATACATACATTCACAAGAAACACTTATACACATTCACAAGTGAACACATACACACATTCACAAGTGAACACATACACACATTCACAAGTAAACACATACACACATTCACAAGTAAACACATACACACATTCACAAGTAAACACATACACACATTCACAAGTAACACATACACACATTCACAAGTAAACACATTCACAAGAAACACATACACACATTCACAAGTAAACACATACACACATTCACAAGTAAACACATACACACATTCACAAGAAACACATACACACATTCACAAGTAAACACATACACAAGAAACACATACACACATTCACAAGAAACACATACACACATTCACAAGTAAACACATACATACATTCACAAGAAACACTTATACACATTCACAAGTGAACACATACACACATTCACAAGTGAACACATACACACATTCACAAGTAAACACATACACACATTCACAAGTAAACACATACACACATTCACAAGTAAACACATACACACATTCACAAGTAACACATACACACATTCACAAGTAAACACATTCACAAGAAACACATACACACATTCACAAGTAAACACATACACACATTCACAAGTAAACACATACACACATTCACAAGAAACAC
>NC_079164.1:34842162-34864662 GCF_947568905.1 Ostrea edulis
ATAGGGTGGGATCATTTAAAAATCTTCTTTTAAAGAACCATTGGGACGGAAAAGCGAAATTTACATGAATGCTTCCTGACATTGTGGAGATTCAAGTTTGTTAAAATCATGATCCCTGAGGTTAGAGTGGGTCCATAATAGGGCATCAATTTTTTTACATACGAATGCTTATGGAGCCAAACTTGGCACAAAGCATCCTTAGATTAAATCTGTTGCATGTAATATGAAAGGTCATTTCCGTCTACAAGGGGATCCGATATGAGAATTAATGAATATATGTAGTCAAGTTTAATGATTAAGTTTGACAATTAATGAATATTTAATCGTTACCTTTGATAATTTTTTCCCCCTGAACCAAGCTGCTTGTATAATGAAAGTTTTGCTCACTTTTGTTTATTGCTAGGAACTGTTGCTCAGGTGAGCGATGTGGCCCATGGGTCTCTTGTTTTGCATTTGTTTGTTTTGTGTTTTTTCTAGTCCAAAAATATTGTTAGTTAACTGCTCCCTCCCCAACTTTAAGAAATGACACTTCATTGCCGTTATGCACAATTAATGCCCATTAGGCCTATTTAGAAGATGTACTTGTTTTTTCCCCATTAGCATGATATTAGATTCCAAACATAAGCCGTTTTGGCAAAATGATAACATTTGATAATAACAACAACAATGATAATATAGAAATCTCAGTTTTATATAAAATGGAATTAGTTTGGGTTATTTTTTTTTTTTTTTAATTGGGGTTCTTTGGGGGTACCCGTAGTGTTCTTTGGAGTTCTTTGTGGTAAAAAGACGCATCCTCTGATTACCTATGTTTCATTTTGCGACATGGTGGTGCGTAATTATGTTTTAATGAAACTAATGGTTGAATATAAGTTATTGTATTCAATTATAACGACCCTTGATATTGTTATATACGTGGGAGATATATATACTTATTATAAGAATATTGTTCTATTCTATATTGTTCTATTCTGTTAAGTAGTAGAGTAAACTCGCGTTCGCTCTACTTTCACTTTCAAACTAATAGTAATAACTTGTTTTACAGAAAATAGCTTTACAGTTGAAGGTTGATTTGGAGAACTTAACAAATTTTCGAGCAGATGGAGATGACTTCCGATGGTACTTGAGAGTAAGTGCTATCATTATTCATAAGTTCAGAGATGAAGATGTGCGAATTTAAAAGAAAATGTATTATTGTTCTTAACCAGGTCTGGCAGCACAATCTCTTGATTTAGCTATATAGCTTTATAAAACATTGCATTGTGATGTCAAATGTGTTGACTGTAACAGCTGAACTTCACCACTTTTGTATATTTCATTCCTTGCTACTTACTGGCAATATTAACCAATTCCAATCATGCATAAATCTATAAAAATAATAAATCATTGAATTTGCAAAATCTTATGATATCACATGAGAGTAGAATTTTTTTTCAAAGAAGTTTGTTTTTCAAGGTTATAGGTCAAATTTACGGGGTGATTCTATTGGCTCCAAAAAAAAAAAATTAAGAAAAAACAGAAGATCAAAATAAGGTTAAGGATACACATATTTTAACCATTAATTTGGTTGTTTTATATTTATGTTGCTTCACTTCATCTATTGTTTGTCCATAATTTATTTATCAGCACCTTGTAGGAAAGATAAAAGTGAACTGATAAGGCAAGGGTAATCAAACCTGGTACATATGTTTCCCAGTGTAAGGAGCACTGTCAGAACTATTATACTTATATTTCATTGCTCCAAACATATTATACACTATTATTTTAACCTATCCAGTTGAAAAAATTCATGTCGATTCAAATTTTGATAATATTTTGTGGTGGAAGCTAGGATTGTTTTAAAAAGTATTAATTCTGCACGCTTTTACAATTGCTAGCTGTTAAATTATCCAATATATTGTCAATATTCATGTCTACATGTATATGTATTTCAATTTTGTAATTTATGATGCAAGTATATAAGTAGACTTGGAAGTAAATGTTGGAATTTCATGAATTTGGTTAATATAGTTTTCCAAACACAACTACATTCTTAAAAATATAATTTCATGATTCCTCTTTAAACCAAAAAAAAAAAAAAAAAAGACAATACGCCAAAACTCATGTGCAAAGCTCTTTAAAGTAATCAGAAATGTTCTGAATTTTACAGTTGCAGTGTTCCAATTGCAATGAAGAAACATCAGAATTTCAATACTTATCCCTAGCTGTAAGTATTTTGAATTAATAGTTTAGTTGTGATATTGTAATGGAGTCCACATACTGAGCTGACAGTTGCCGATTAACTAATTTTACGATAAGATCTAACCACTCTGTCTTAATATTTGTGTTAGTTGATCCAGGGGTTCTGTCATTTTTTTATTTCAGCAAACTCGATGGCAGTATAGATAGTCCTAACTCATAGAAAGACGAATTCACATGAATGATAAATGTATGGATTTATCTATTGTGTTTTGTATTGTCAGGAAACGGTGCCAGTGAAAGGTGGAAGAGGCCATGTGAGTTTACTGATGAAATGTAAACTCTGCAGTAGAGAGAATTCTATAGGTGGGTAATTTCCACAATAAACTTTGTATCAGAGAAAAATCATTTGGTGGGGGATTTCCATTGTAAACTTTGTAGTGGAAAACATTCTATAGTTGGGTGGGTAATTTCCACTGTAAACTTTGTAGTGGAGCATATTCTATAGTTGGGTAATTTCCACTGTAAACTTTGTAGTGGAGAACATTCTATAGTTGGGTGGTTAATTTCCATTGTAAGATTTGTAGTGGAGAACATTCAATAGTTGGGTAATTTCTACTGTAAACTTTGTAGTGGAGAACATTCTCTAGGTGGTTAATTTCCACTGTAAAGTTTGTAGTGGAGAACATTCTATAGTTGGGTAATTTCTACTATAAACTTTGTAGTGGGGAACATTCTATAGGTGGTTAATTTCCACTGTAAAGTTTGTAGTGGAGAACATTCTCTAGGTGGGTAATTTCCACTGTAAAGTTTGTAGTGGAGAACATTCTCTAGGTGGGTAATTTCCACTGTAAAGTTTGTAGTGGAGAACATTCTATAGGTGGTTAATTTCCACTGTAAAGTTTGTAGTGGAGAACATTCTCTAGGTGGGTAATTTCCACTGTAAAGTTTGTAGTGGAGAACATTCTATAGGTGAGTGGGTAATTTCCACTGTAAACTTTGTAGTGGAGAACATTCTATAGTTGGGTGGGTAATTTCCATTGTAAGATTTGTAGTGGAGAACATTCTATAGTTGGGTAATTTCTACTGTAAAGTTTGTAGTGGAGAACATTCTCTAGGTGGGTAATTTCCACTGTAAACTTTGTAGTGGAGAACATTCTCTAGGTGGGTAATTTCCACTGTAAACTTTGTAGTGGGGAACATTCTATAGGTGAGTGGGTAATTTCCACTGTAAACTTTGTAGTACTGCCAAATTCTTTGATAAATGAATTTTAAATTGAACTCTTAAAGGAGTTGATGAGCCTAGCCAAAAAAAAAAAATATCTTTTGAATGTAAATGTTTGATAGTCATTACATATACTTTTAGTTGTCTGTAAATGAATCATGATTGAGTAATTTCTGTGTATATCAAGATGAAGATCTTAATTCATTTGTATGCATTTACAATTTGGTAGAGGGTAAGGGTAACCAAACTAGACTGTATAGAGAGACCTTTGGACCTCTGAGCTACATGTTGGCCAATCAGAAGGTCAAACTCACTGATTCATTTAGTATGGTTTAGAAATGCCTGCATAATACTATTGATCACTCTGAAATTTCAGAACACTTTAATAAAATGATTTTTTTTTTGTTTTTGCAGACATATTGAAAGATTCAATAAAACCTTATCGTGATACAGATTCGGGGAGATTTGCTACAGCTGTTGTTTTTGATTGTAGAGGATTGGAACCTATCGACTTCTCACCTAGAGTAAGTACAACACACCCTGCCGAAATCAACATTTTATATATTTATTTGGAATGGATGCCCACCCGCTGAAATAAGAACCTCTCTGACAAAATTATACCAAACAAAATAATTTTTCTCCATCTCACCTGGATTGGGTTTGAAAATCCCAAGGTGTCCATTCAAACAGACAATTTTTGTATGCCAGTCGTTAGATGGGACACAGTATGGTACAGTAGTGTCCATCTGTCTGGGTTGTTTGCACTGTAGGAGCTGATTGAATTGATACTTGCTGTGTATCAGCTACTTCTCCTGGAAAACTACAGACCATGTTTAACTTTTGCAAATGTTATGTCTATTTATGTGAAATTAGATTTTGAATAGGGGGTACATAGTTTATCTGTAAAACTCCTCTTACAATTGTCAATTATTACTTTATACAGTTTTTGTATGGGTATTTAACATGAGCTTATTGCATGCAAGTTGGAAATTGCAGATTCAAGTTGAACCTAGTTTTCTACACACCATTAAACATTAGGTGAATGATTTTTATACGTCCCGTATTATGTTATGGCGCTGTCCGTGCGGCTGGTTGGCTGTCCGTCCATGGTAATGTTTTCCGGACTTTTTTCCATAATGGATGCATATACAACTTTGAAATTTGGTCACAATATCTCCCTCAAGAATTGTAAGAGTGAGTTTGCATTTCAGCTGGATTGGTCCATCCTTGACCTACTTTAGGGCTATAAGTAGGTCAAACAGTTTTCCTGACTTTTCTTTACAGAAACGGATATTGCCCTGAAATTTACACATAAGCTTCCTTTCAGAGGAATACAAGTTCAGTGTGCATTTCAGGTGGATTGGTCTGTCTGTCTGTGACCTACATTAGGACTAAAAGTAGGTCAAATAGTTTTTCGGGCTGTTTTTGATTATGGATACAGATATTGCCCTGATATTTAGTCATAGGCTTCCTCTCGGAGGAATACTAGTTCAGTTTGCATTTCAGCTGGATTGGTCCATCCTTGACCTACTTTTGAGCTAAAATTAGGTCAAATAGTTTTCCGGGCTTTTTTTCATTACGGATACAGATATTGCCCTGATATTTAGTCATAGGCTTCCTTTCAGAAAAATACAAGTTCAGTTAGCATTTCAGCTGGATTGGTCCATCTTTGACCTACTTTTTGGGAAAAGTAGGTCAAACAGTTTTCCGGGCTTTTTCAATTATGGATACAGATATTGCCCTGATATGTAGTCAAAGGCTTCCTCTCAGAGGAATACATTGAAGTTCAGTTTGCATTTCAGCTGGATTGGTCCATCCTTAACTTTTGGACTAAAAATAGGTCAGACAGTTTTCTGGGGGTTTTTTCATTATGGATATAGATATTGCCCTGATTTTAGTCAAAAGCTTCCTCTCGGAGGAAGACAAGTGCAGTTAACATTTTAGCTGGATTGGCGCACTACGACCTGCAGTACTTCTGGGGTAGAAGTATGTCAAACAGTTTTCCAGATTTTGTATGAAATGATCACAGGTATTGTTCTGAAATTTAGTCACAACCTCCCTTTCAGAGAAATACATAATCAGTTCACATGTCAGATGGATTGGTACACCATGACCCACTTTAAGGCTTTCCTATTCAGAATGTGTGTTGTATCAATTTTGAGTGTACAATATGCTTCCAGGGTGAATTTCACTGTCTGATGGGCGTATATTGTACCGTTTGCGGTACTCTTGTTTCCATCTAAATCCACTTACATTTTTTCAAACTTTGGTCTTTTTGTTTCACACAAATTCAGTGTTGCTTAGTTATTTGACGTTAAAATTGTAATTTGTTGAACTTAATGCTGATATTCGGAATTCGTTTAAACTTTTCATTTTTTTGTGAACTTACAATCCAAATAAGCTTCAGTAAAACAATTCTTGATTGGTCCTAATGATTCTTTGTCGAGCTATTGTTGTTGGTTGAATATTTATTTAATTATTCATGAGACTGGGGTCAATAACACGACCTCAAATGCAATGCTCTCAGGTCCTTCTCCAGTGTAATGGTTAGAGAAGATCTGATGATTTTAATTAGATTGACAAAGAACTGTACTTTTTTTGAGTTTCATATTTTTGTAAGAATTTCAGATGTGTTTTATATGAATGTGTTTCATTTTAGGCAGGCTTTGTTGCTGAGGGAGTAGAATCTGGCACGCCATTTACAGAGATAGCTTTTAACGATGGGGTAAGAATTGAACTTCAAGTTGAATTCAACCAGTACATTCTTGTTATTAATACTAAAGGACTTTATACATTTAATAAGGGCACTATTTGCCCACCAAAATTACATTTATGATATTGTTTTGTATTTTGTCCAAGGATCCCAATGCAAGTTACATGTAATTGTTATTTTCAATTTGATAAAACCATGTACATGTATTATATATATACTCATCAATGTTTCGTTTTTCGATACTGTGGATTTCACAGTGTGATCCGATTTTCCGGATCACTACACCGGGTTTTCTGATTCCATATCGGTATCCTCTAAAACTAATGACAACACAATGCATCATTTTTTTTTGTGTGGAAAATATCGACCACATCACAATCAAAACGTCGTACACAAAATACAATTTCACGGTACGTGTTTTTGATAATTTGGATTACATTTATTGTCTTTTAAATGTGGATTTAAAAATACATAAAGGGGTAAATGATAAATTTATCATTACTACAGTAACTTGATCTGAAGAGTTGGATAACGTCTTGTTATCAAGCGCAGATCATCAGATCAAACTTGACGCTTTGCGTCTTGTGTGATCTGATGATTCGTGCCTGTCAATTTGACGTGATCCAACTCTTCGGATCAAGTTACTGTAGTATATATATAACTCAAATTACGACATCATGAGCATGACATTTTGCTGCAATTTGTGGTATCTTGGCATAAAATGGCTATTTTTCATAGTTTTTCTTTTAGGACACATTGAGCACAGGCTTAGTCAAACTTCATATTAATACAACAGATTTATATCTCCAGTACACATGTGATAGAAAAATACAAAAATCAGCATTTTTTCTAAAATTTAATAGATATGAGAAATTGTGCCACTCCAAATAACTGTAAATTTCACAGAGAAATTACACATGTATTTGGACATGACCTCCTTATGAGATAAAGCTGTCAAATTTAGAGGGCTTTTGGGGGGGGGGGGGGTTATCATACTATAAATAGTACAACATAGCAGGTACAAAAGTACACCTAGAACTGGCTATGGAGATTATTGAATAATGGGCACATTGTTGCAATGGAAATGTATGGGAGTACTTAGTGTATGGATATTGGAAACATGTGTCAGGGCACCTGGTGATGAGTATGGGAGTCCTGTGGCAGAGCACCTGGTGATTTGTATGGAAATCCTGTGTCAGGGCACCAGGTGATGTGTATGGGAATCCTGTGTCATGGCACATTGATGTGTATGGGAATCCTGTGTCAGAGCACCTGGTAATTTGTATATGAATCCTGTGTCAGGGCACTAGGTGATTTATATGAGGATCCTGTGTCAGGGCACCTGGTGATGTGTGTGGGAATCCTGTGTCATGGCACATTGATGTGTATGGGAATCCTGTGTCAGAGCACCTGGTAATTTGTATATGAATCCTGTGTCAGGGCACTAGGTGATTTATATGAGGATCCTGTGTCAGGGCACCTGGTGATGTGTGTGGGAATCCTGTGTCAGGGCACCTGGTGATGTGTATGGGAGTCCTGTGTCAGAGCACCTGGTGATTTGTATGGGAATCCTGTGTCAGGGCACCAGATGATGTGTATGGGAATCCTGTGTCAGGGCACATTGATGTGTATGGGAATCCTGTCGGAGCACCTGGTGATTTGTATAGGAATCCTGTGTCAGGGCACCTGGTGATTTATATGGGGATCCTGTGTCAGGACACCTGGTGATGTGTATGGGAATCCTGTGTCAGGGCACCTAGTGATGTGCATGGGAATCCTATGTCAGGGCACCTGGTGATGTGTATTGGAATCCTGTGTCAGAGCACCTGATGAATGTGTATGGGAGTCCTGGGTCTGACTCTGTCTAGACAACAGTTATCATTCTACTTTTGATCATAAAGATCCTAATATTGTAGCCAGTGACCAATAAGTTTATGGTATTGGATTGCAGATTAGAAGCACAGGCCTTAAACTTTACATTTTATTTTATTCGGTAAAAAGCTCTATAGAGCTTATGTTATTTGTGTTTTATACATGCCGAATTGAAATAAAGTTTTCTTATCTTATCTAATCTTACATCAAATTAACCAGACTAAGTCATAAGTTAGAATTTTTCAAGAAAAAATTCAAAATTTCCATGCAAAAGTTTAAATTGAATTTGTTTTGCTTTGAAATTCCTTCCTATTGTCCAGATATATATATTCCAGTGCACTGTTGTATAGAAAATGTTTGTTTCTTTGTAGGACCCTGACTGGGTAGATTACGATGAACCAGCTAGCCAATCAGTGGGCGTGTATAACATAGAACACAAGTTTGTGGTGGTGAAATAGGTCCTGTGTCCGTGTATTACTGTTATGTGAGAACATGTAAAATAAAAGTGGGTCATAAAACTAATTTATTGTCATGTTGTATTTCATACTCCGATCTGTTGTGCAAGTCATTGTCAATAATCCATCACCATTTATACATTCTATGGATTAGATTGTTTCCTTCTAGGCAAAATCTTGATTTAAGTGTAAGAGAAAGTAAATAAACATATTTTTCAAACAATTTATTTATAGTTTGACACAACCAGCATGTCAAAATGTAGAAATGAGAATGTTTGATTATAAACATAAAGATATGAATTAATAAAGATCCTTAAATAAAAACATGATATATACATGTATAAAAATAAAATATTGTATAACAAGTACATGTAGAGTGTCAACTAAAACCCCCATGGTTTATTAATACAGGTGATATTTTGTGCACCTACAATTTTAGTTGTTGACTCTATTAAAATTTAATATACATTACAACATTTACAGTTAATCAGGACGGAATGAGAAACTTGTTGCATGATGAGGAGTAACAAATAACTGACTACACTGAGGCATTCATAGTGGTATGAGTGCTTATAATAAGAATACAATATTAGTGGCATTCATAGTGGTATGAGTGCTTAAAATGAAAATACAATATTAGTGGCATTCATAGTGGTATGAGTGCTTATAATGAAGAATACAATATTAGTGGCATTCATAGGGGTATGAGTGCTTATAATGAAGAATACAATATTAGTGGCATTCATAGTGGTATGAATGCTTAAAATGAAGAATACAATATTAGTGGCACTCATAGGGATATGAGTGCTTATACAGAAAGTAGCATACAATATTAGCAGCATTCATAGGAGTGTGAGTGCTTATATTGAAAGAGGAATACAATATTAGATGCATTCATAGGGATATGAGTGCTTATGACGAGGAGGACAATATTAGAGAAGGCATTGATATATTCAGTGTAATTTTTTTCTTATCACAGATATGCAGTAAAACACACTTAGAGAGAAGTGCTAGGGACTAACAATTTGGATTCATTATAAACAAAATTTGCTATATCCAATGAGTTGATAATATGTTTTAAAACAACAGGGAATGAAAATCAATTTGCTGTTAACATGAATTTATTATAAGCATGTTCACTGTAACCATATTTTACTGTACTCTATTTAATGAACAATGTATTAAATTTTGCTTTCAAATTTTTAAAACACTTGCATTATCAAGAAAAATGTGTATCTTAATTTTCTCTTTGAAGTTGAAAATAATTTGGATCCAAAATAATCTATACAACATTTCCTCTCTTCAATATGTATCAACTGAATGTATAGATAACACCCAAATCAACTAAAATACAGTGCATGCTTATGTTTAAAGTGCAACAAAATTCAAGGTATTCTTGCAGAGATATTTTACTCTGCAAATAAATGTTAAATCCTTTATGTTAATTTCTTATCCTCATTTACAAGATAGTGTGGTGATTTTCAAAATTTGTCCAGGAAGCTGCATAACAAGTTATTTTAACAATATGGAATCCATTTGTCAGATTGAAGATGGGTCCGTCTGAAACAGTTGCTTTTCTACAATATGGTGCATTTGGAGGACTCTGGGTTCAATTCCTCCAACGACTGAAACTCGAGGTCAGATTGGAGTTTTGGGATTCCATCCAATACCTTCAGCTGGGTCAGAATCTGAAAAACCCTTCAAAAGAACAAGAGATGTTTGTAAAACACATATGCCCCCCATGGTGCAAAATTGAAAAGGGTTATACACACACATCATTTAATTGATAGTAGTATCATCAATTCAAAATACTGAGCAGACAATATCTTTCTATGTCAAGAGTGAATTGACCATGTGACCTAAATATCAATAGGGGTCATCTACTCCTTATGCTGTACCAGTGTACCAAGTTTGGTGTCAATCAAGCAAATAATTCTTAAAATATAGGAGACAATACATTACTATGTCCAGTTCAACAATTGACTTTTGACCTCAAAATCAATATGGGTCATCTTCTCCTGAAGATGTACCAGTGTACTAAGTTTGATGTCCGTCAAGCAAAAGGGTTATCAAGATATTGAGTGGACAGTATATTACTATGTTCAGTTTGACCTTTGACCATGTGACCTCAAAATCAATAGGAGTCATCTCCTCCTGAATATACACCACTGTACTAAGTTTGATGTCTGTCAAGCAAAGGGTTCTCAAGATATTGAGCGGACAGTATATTCCAATGTCCAGGTTGACCCTTGACCTTTAAACATGTGACATCAAAATCAATACGGATCATCTTCTCCTGAAGATGTACCAGTGTACCAAGTTTGATGTCTGTCAAGCAAAGGGTTCTCAAGATATTGAACGGACAGTATATTCCTATGTCCAGTTTGACCCTTGACCTTTGACCATATGACCTCAAAATGAATAGGAGTCATCTACTCCTTAGGATGTACCAGTATGCTAAGTTTGATGTTTTTCAAGCAAAGGGTTCTCAAGATATTGAGTGGACATTATATTCCTATGTCCAGAGTAGATTGACCCTTGACCTTTGGACCTGAAAAACAATAGGGGTCCTCTTCTACTCATAACCAACCCACATATGAAATATCATTATCATCAAGTGAAAGGTTCTCAAGATATTGAGCGGACAATATGTGGTCTACAGAGAGACCGACCGACCGACAGTTGCAAAACAATATGCCCCCTCTTTTTCAAAGGGGGGCATAAAAAAGGAAACAACCATAGTTACACATCTACCTGTATGTATTCAGCTAGTCGGTAAATTTTGTAAACCTCATACTTGATCACATGGTTCGTAGGGGCCATGGAAAGTCATGGAATTTGACTTCGGTCATAGAATTTCGATTTAGGTCTTGAAAAGTTATGAAATTTTGAGAGAGGTCATGGAAAGTCATGGAATTTCACTTTTACCTGGTTTAATTTTTTTTTAAAAACTCAATAAATTAATATAAAAATCCTTTAAAATAAATCTATATCATTTCTCCTAATCCGAAACTATTAAAATCATATTGGTTTTAATCTGTATCATAAAAGTGCTTGACACAAAGTAATTTCTGTTGCTGTAAACATTTAGGTGCAAATGCACAAGAGTATAGCAGTTGAATCGGAAACAAGGTCAACAAATCACGTAGTAACCTCTCAACTGTTTTCATTTGGATGGAATGAAACTATAAAGCTGAAGTATGGCCTTATACATACAGTAACAATGCATAATTTGTACAAATCAAATGAAAATGTGAACAAAAGTTTTCAAAATTATGTTTCCTGACAGTGCAGTTGCTAAGTCGTTTTCATGTGGTGAGAAGACTTCATATTTGTGTCATAATCATCAGTCCGTTGTCTATCTTTGGGGTTATGGATAATGGGTTGAGGTCACGGAAAAGTCATGTAAAGGTCATGGAATTTGATGACTGAAATTCTGTACGAACCATGGAACAAGTCTCATACATAATGTTTACAGTGAAACATGTCTATAACAGCACCTGAACTGCAGTTTCATTATAAAATGAATTCTCTAAATCTACATAGAATTCCATGACATTTCCCACTACATATAATACATGTACATGTATATTGTGTATCATTATAACTGTATAAAGTTTTGTAACCCAGTTTGTTATACACATGATTAACTGCAGAATTTGTGTAGTTGGGGTCCAATTTTGAGTTTTTAATTATAATCTTCAATGTTTGATCTTACATTGTGATTTTGCTTTCAGTTTCATCAATCTCGGACAATTGAATAATTTGTTGGAGTCCAACTTTCACTGATATTTACTAATGACAATTTCTCCTAGACTAATGCACTGTCACAAGCTAGAGAATATAAAGGGAGGAGGTGTTATAAACATACTTTGGTCTGTAGTTGATCTGGAATGCAACAGGGTTTCCATTGAGGTACAGTTCCTCAATACTGGAGGACCGTAATTTGGAAAGGTGATTAAACGAGTCGATGTCATTGTCCTCCAACATCAGGGAGCGGATCCGGGGAATGGAGGGGAGGTTCTGTAAGACCAAGACAGAAACTGTTTGTACATGTACCTGTTAGGAAATCACTATTTACATGTACATTTTTTGTAATATGTTAACAGAACTACCGTTTAATAGAGCGAGCGCAGCTTCATGTATATGAGTGGACCATAAGACTACGATGAAATATTGAGATACAGTAATTTACGTGAGTTCAAGGAAATGTGACTTTTCAAGATTTTTGCCATTTTTTGATAAGTGACAAAATAATTTTCTAGACAAATGTGTAGCTTCAGCTTTGACTTTTTTTGTGCATTTTAGTCATTAGAGCTCGTAGTATGTGCTGGCTCGCTATAATTATCATAACTGGGTTAATCTCCTGAATTTTATTCATTTTACATTAAGTTTGTTCTGTAGATGTAGATTTTATTTCATGTATCAATATAACTAAATTAATTGTAAACAAGAGGCCCACAGGCCTTATTGGTCCCCTGATTATTAGTTAAAAGTATTACTTTACTAGTACAAAGAGCTTTGAAGTCCTATTCTGCATATCTAAGCTAAATTTTAATATTTAACAACAGTATAAAACAAGATGTGTACTTAAAACTTAAATGCCCTTGAAAAGCTTAGATGAAAGGCTACATGAATTTGGCATTATTAGCGACAGAACTGCCGCGGTGACCAAGAGGTTAGAGCATTCGCCCCGCATGCAGTAGGCCGGGGTTCAAATCCCGGCCGCGACAGACCCAAGTTGTTAATATGGGTAGTGATGGTTCCATCGCCAAACGCTTGGCATCAGGTGTGAATGTCACGGGTCCTCGGAGATGACCTTAAAAACGGATGTCCCGTGCACGCTAAAGAACCCTCACTGTTCAATGGTCGTAAGTGCCGAGCATAGGCCTAAATTTGAAGCCCTTCACTGGTCTTTGTGACGTCTCCATATGAATGAAAAATTCTCGAGCGAGAGTGTTGAGATCACTAAAATTGAATATCGCTAATAGTTATTCCATATCGGAGGTAAAAGCTATCTTTCTTGGAATTATGAAGTCACTAGAATTAGCTGTCTCTAAATATATATACCCATAATTTATGGAAAAATCGCTAAATTTGTGTCTCGCTAAAAAAACCCACTTATATGGTACATGTATGTCACATTAACATGATATGACTAATTTGGGCCTGTTCTAGAGTTTTTCTTACACTTGTGTGGTTGTACAAAATAACAATTTTGAAAATTGGTCAAATTTTGCCCCATCTCTAAGGCCCCAGGGGTGCAAATATCCAAAAATTTACAATTTAGACCCCCATTGTCCAAAAGATGCTTCTTACCAAATTTGAAAAGAATTAGAATAGTAGTTATTAAGAAGAAGTAAAAATTGTTCTGTTGTTCACACATTTAATGATTGACCATTTTGACCCCACCCAGATTCCAAAACTCCTACCCTTGGGATCATCAAATTTACAGTTTTGGTAAAGGACTACCAGGTACCTGCTCTTTCTAACTATCCATTTAATAGTTTTAATTTAATATCAATAGCACTATATAAGATGTTATTTAAAGGGGCATGGACACGATTTGAGCTGAAAATTTTCAAATTTTATTTTTCCATTTTTATTGTTTACAATGCTTAACTAAAGTATTTCTAATGATCAACCAAAATCTGAATATCAGACTCAGTTGTTGAGTCATAAGCGGGATACAGCACTCGCAATTCTTTGAAATGTAAACAAGGCTCATGCCATGCTTTTGTTTACATATACTGTAGATGGATTAATAGAAAATAGCATGTTTAAAAGAAAATAGATGTGCCAAACAGCAGAAACTATTTGTATTCAGAATTAACCTGTGAATTGAAAAAATCTGCTTTAATTGAAGTTTTACTTGTATATCTAACCTATATATGCAATGTAAACAAACATGGCACGAGCCTTGTTTACATAACAAGGAATTATGAGCTCTGTATCTCTCATGTACCTTGACAACTGATATTCAAATTTTGGCTAACCATCAAAAACTACAATTTGAGATTTTTTGGCTCAAATCGTGTCCATATCCCTTCAAATGTTTTACACATACACGCCATGTACCAAGTTTGACTCCGCCCTGGGGTCAGAAACCCTACCCTGGGGATCATAGAATTTACAATTTTGGTAGAGGCCTTCCTGCTCTACATCACTATGCATTTAGTTGTTTTTTTCTTTTTACATATGTGCAGTTGTATTTTTTGTTTTGTTTGAAAATTGGTCAATTTTTGGCAGTTTTTATCCCACCTCTAGGCCCCAGGGGTTCAGGAGTCCTGAAATTTACAAATTATGCCCCCCCCCTCCCCTTGTGCCAATGACACTTCATACCAAATTTGAAAAGAATTGGAATAGTAGTTATCCAAAAAAAAGTTAAAGATGTTCTCTTATTAATACATTTAATATATGTAACTGACTATTTTGGCCCCATCCTGATACTAAAACCTCTACTCCTGGGATCATCAAATTTACAATTTTGGTAAAGGACTACCTGCTCTTGCTAAACATCCATTTAGTTTTCATTTAGTATCAATAGCACTAAAGATGTTATTTAAATGTCTTACACATTAATGCTATGTACCAAGTTTGGCCCCGCCCTGGGGTCAGAACCCCTACCCCGGGGATCATGAAATTTACAATTCTGGTATAGGCCTTCCCACTCTACATCACTATGTATCTAGTTTTTCTTACACATAAGTGGTTGTAGAGAAGATTTTTGAAAATTGTTAAATTTTGGACAGTTTTTGCCCTGCCCCTAAGGGGCCATGATTTGAACAAAGTTGAATCTGCACTATGTCAGGACGCTTTCATATAAATTTCAGCTCTTCTGGCTCATTGGTTCTTGAGAAGATGATTTTTAATGACCCCACCCTATTTTTGCATTTTTGTGATTATCTCCCCTTTGAAGGTGGCGTGGCCCTTTATTTGAATAAACTTGAAAGCCCTTTACCCAAGGATGCTTTTGGTCAACTTTGGTTATAATTGGCCCAGTGGTTCTTGAGAAGAAGATGAAAATGTGAAAAGTTTACGACGCCTTCGGCTCAGGTGAGCTAAAAACAATAAGCAATCACTCACCTGGAAAGTGGATATGAAATTATTATTCAGGTTCAGTACTTCACACCTGAAATATGCAAAAAATCAATATATTAACAGCAATTATTTGAATTTGTGTACGGCAGTACCTGCTGTACATTCTGCACAATGTATATTAAGAATATTGACCTCTATAGCTGTGAATACTGTGAATGTGGTGAAAATCATCAAAAATGACCTTCCTTTATATTCAGTCAACATAATGCAAAAAAATCATTCATACAATGCATACTGCAGTTGTGAAATTTCCCTGTATACAGTAGTATAAAGTGGTCTTAAATATAGACCTTGTCTCTATACTACGGAGCCCCTAGAGGGCCATTTTATGTTACCTCTTACGACTTATTATAATTCAAATGTTTGTGTATAATAGGAGAAAGAACTTACTTGGGAAATGAGTAGCCTCTAAGGCTTTGTATGGCATTGTCTGTCAGATACAGGTGTTCTACTGCAGGCAGCTTTTTCAAAATTTTCTCAAAACAGGATCTTTGGTATTTGTCATCCAACTCCTGGTAACATAAGCTAACGGACTACAAATAGAAAGCCAGTCAAAATCCCTAGAATTGCAAAAGATACCACATGACGATACAGCAGTACCATATTAAGAATTGTACACTTGTGGTTTGAACATGCAATGCAAGGTGGCACAGCAAAGTTATTTCTCATGACAAGAAGTTTGACCATTTCTTTTGTTTCAAATGCAACAAAGAAGTGCAGAGCACTAACCTTTGCACTCTCCCACTCCTCCATTTTGCATCTGTAGTTTCTCTTTTCTGAACCCTTGTACGAATGATGAATGATTTTGTTTTCTTCATCTCTCATTTTATAAAATGCCTTGTCTTTTTCTGGAGGGCCTAAATGTAAAATACAGAATACTTAAATACATGCTCCATTAACTTCTGAGAGATAGATTTCATTGTAAAGAACTGCGACTGTTTCCCATGACATTGTAATACCTTCTCGGACCCTGGGGGCTTTCAGCATGGTTCCTGTTAAGCATGCCTCTCTAAGGTCATGCCACACCGAGTACTGGAATCTGTGAGATGGAAGCTGTAAAGGTAGATATATCATAATTTTATTAATAATGTAAGATATTTTGTCACTGCTGGTTTATACGAATTCATTTAATGTTACTGCTATCTGATGTACATGTTAATCAAATTTGATCAGATACATGTAATTTTGATCCACTATAACAAAAGACTTAACCTGTGGAACATTTTTACTGCCCTCCCCTGACTGTCGTAGATGTTTGTAGGCGGAGACCATCGTGAGTGGCACAGCTGAAGCCCCATAAGATTGGTGGGTGTCACCTGTCTGGTCAGTGTCCTGACTGTGTGTGCTCTCCGTCTGAAGTGAATCCCTGGAACAGAATATTCACCCCATATATATATATAAAACAAGACTTGGACATTGTGTACTGCGCAATGACAGGGCCTTGATAAGACAGATCTGTAACATCAAGCCTGAAGATATGGCCACTGTAGGTTCAACTGAATTGCTGGGGCGGCTTGGCATCGATGACCTCGACCTCATCTTAAGGGAAAGGAGACTCTACTGATATGGCCACGTTGTCAGATCCAGCAGTGCAGTCAAGTGCGCTCTAAACATACAAGTTCCTGGGAGACGTAAAGTTGGTCGGCCAATGCTATCATGGAGAGAGCTGACGGAGAAAGATCGCAGAGAATGGAAGCTCTCTACTGCCGACCCCCAGACCAGAAAAAATGGAGATATGAGGTGAGATCTGCCATGCATGCAGCTAGCCAGATACCTGGAAGGGGGCCCACTAGTGTGGACAATACCCATAATTCTGCACCAAAATAAAAAACAACAACTTGGGCATTTTTATCACATGATTAGTTACTTGAAAAAATTTAGTCTAAGAGTAGAAATAAGGAAAGGAGAGGCAGTCGAGAGGATACAGTTCAGAACAAGTCACGTGTCAAAGATTGAGCAAGTCACAGTGAATTTCAATCACATTCATGAATAATATGTTTGTAAAATGTTCATGCTGGATATTTTGGAGGAACCTAAATGTAGCAAGAACCTGATACAGGACTTAAATACTTATCTCCAGGAGAAAACTAGACTGTTTCTGCTGTCTATCATTCATGTACAGAATATTTGGCAAATAGATATTGTTTAAGTTGAACCTGGTCGAATCGTCAAAACATGAACATTACAAAGTGAAAATATGTGTATATATGTAGCTGCACTCGTTCAAACCACAGGGGCTCGTCACGAAATTTTTGTCTTATCAAACTTTGACATCGTCTATCGAGTACCGCGAGTAGGAGAGGTTCAAACGGTAGCACCGTCAGCATATTATTGCCTAAATGGTTTCGTAAAAATCTGTTCCATAGACGTCTTCAAAGTGAATAACACCCATTTGCGTGAGTAATATCAAATTGAATACTTTGATTTATCATATAAAAAGATCCATAAGAAAGAAATGATTACCTGTCCGCCATTTTTGTTTACATATCAACAACAAAACCTGTAGCGGACGAATTCCCACTTTCCGAAATATTTCGCTCACTTTATTGATTTAAAAAATACAAGAGAAAATTACATGAAATGATAGTATATGGAAACTTTAACTTCAGTTTGAATGATAATATTTGGTGATAATAATTTAAATCCGGAATTAAAACGATGTAAAGTTATGGTTCTATAGTTAGTCGAAATTTGACAACTTCCCGACTGGAAATCCCTTTCCCAACGTTTCTGTTGGACACAGAATTTACCAATTCCTGGTCAGTATTTAGCTACCGTTATAGAACACTTCCATGGTCAAACGACAAGTGATAAGGACTTGTTTGGTAAGAGGCTTTGTTAGCATACATTTTATTCACTATGGTGTCTGTCACATTAAAAGTGAAAGTGTCAAGTTGTTCCACGGAGATCGGGAACATAGATTTACCCCAAAACACCCAAGAATACCCCAAAACACCCAAAAATATCATAGAACAGCACAGTAAACAACCAATATCGTTCATATATTAAAGAAAAATTTAATTTTTTTAGTAAAAATTTTAACCAATAAATAATTTAACCAATAGCATTTGGTGTAAAACAAACAATATGAATATTTCGTTAATGATCAAAACAGTAAATTATTTGATGCCGCCGACTGCACAATCATGAGTCTTCTTTACTTTCGAATTATGTTTATTTTACAATCTACTCATATCTGCTTTGCAATGGTCTCCAGTAATTAAAGTTTAATTGCTTTCCTTTGATGTAATAATTTAGCCTATAATATCGATCATTGATTAAATATGAATTTTCATTTATTTATTTTTAAATATCAGTTAAAATCTTTTTTTCTTCTTCTTTTTTTTTTTTTTTTAGATTTTATTTAAATATAAAATATACATTTATATGTCATGTGACTCCAATCTTCGATGAGCAGGGAAAATCAACCGAGTTATCGATCTTGGAATAACTCTTTTATGTATATTGATACCATTTCAATTAATATATGGCGAAATTGTTCAGTTTTCTGCGTAAATAACATAGTTTTAACCCATATTTTATTTTAAATTGTGTTTTTGGGTCTTTTCATTGTGTTTTGGGGTGTTCTTGGGTGTTTGGGGTAAATCTACGAGCCGTGATCTGTTTTCTTCTAAATAGGGCAACATACCCTTTCGATTGGATTATATGATTACATAATTTACAAACGACGACGTATCAAAAGTTTGGTAAGGTTAGCCAATTTTGACCACAGGAACCAGTGATTTCGTCTGTAATAATAATAATAGGGGTCTATACCATACCACCCCCTATAATACCCATATCATTATTATTATTACAGACAGAATTACCCATATTATCATTATTATTACAGACAGAATTATCCATATTATTATTAATATGTTGTACGGTGTGATCGTTGAGACGAGCAAAGCCCATTCAGGGTTCGAAATTAACTTTTTCAAGCACTAGTCCATACGAATTAGTCACTATTGATGTTTACTAGTCCGCAAAGCATTTCACTAGTCTGTCCAGTATATCATAAAAGGATCTTCATTTTAATCAAACTAAACACATCACAGTTGCAAACAATTCAATTTCTGACACCTACAGAAGAAAAAGAGACCACCATATTTTATTTCGCATTCAACAGTTCAAGATCTTCAAAAGCATACAATATTAACCTCCGAGTTAATCCTTTGATAAACGTCCATAAGTGCGTTCGAGATCGACGTTCCTATTGTTTTGGTGTTCAGACCTTAGAGTCACAGGAGTTCGAAATTTTATCAATAAACTCAATAAAATTCACTCGATTGACCAAGTCATGAGCTATAGTGTTATGAACTACTGTGTTAGAGTCGCGAATGACGAGAACATGTGCATACAAACGTGCATGTTCTCAGACCACACTACTTGCAATTCTTGCACCTAGAACACATTCTTGTGATGTGTACTCGGCGTTCAGAACCGACAGGAATTTGACAATGTGTGCACGTTCGAAGAACGGCGGTCTCAAACGCACTCCATGTGTTTGGAAGATCAGACTGTCATAGTCATGCAAACACCTGACCATGCAGGTAATCAACCATAAGTTCAAACATCTAAGCGACTCAGACAAATCTTGCTAAAATCTTTACCAATTCAAGATTGATTTTCGGATTTTCACTAGTCCATACGGACTAGTGCTATAGAGAGTTCACTAGTCCGACATGTTTTCTACTAGTCTCGGACTTACGGACATGAATTAATTTCGAACCCTGCCATTGACATCTTGCCATTCAGCCAACCTCAGCTGATTCAGGAACTTGCATCAAACGTATGAGGTACGAATATTCCAAGGTTTGCCGAGTGAACATTTTGCAACACGACTTTAAGACATTTTATCGGCCTCTTCATTTAACGCGGGAAATATAACGCGGTAGATGTGAACAGTTACATTGTGACGTCATATTAGCTGCAATGTTTTTTCTTCTTCTCTCAAACCAAGCAAAAACAAAATGTTTGAAGCTTTGAGAAAGCTTGTCTGGAATTTAAAAACGTTTATGGTACTTTTTAAACAATCTAATTATTTTAATTACGGGATTGTCAATGAAGTATACCGCAGTGACGGCGACATTTTTCCAGAAGCATTACAGGTAATGCTCATCTTTTTTCAGCTGACGAAGAGCAAATCGCGTGACTCATGTGTAATTATTGGAGCGAGCTCGTTGTGTCGCTTTGCGATGCGAGCTTTGCTTGCTATTACAGACAGATTTACTGGTTCATGTGATACGACACAGATCACTGTCGAGGGATTTTGATCATGCACAGTATATATGATATTCTTTATTGAACATTTACTCAGCTGTGTCTCAATCCCCTTACTACCATTATAATATTAAGTACTGTACAGTAACAGGAAGGGAGAACATGACGCAGGCCTCTGAATCTCTAATCAGGCAAGGGACCAGACCAGCATTCAAACCCAGGCTTCCTGAATATCCAATCAGGTGCTCTACCAACTGAGCTCTCTGGCCACCGGTGATCTAACCCATCTGATCGCTACAGTACTATATATGTGTAATAGATTTTTTAAATTGTTAGCAACAGCATTTGTAGAATGAAATTCAGAATAAAAAGTTATAAACTAATTAAAATGAAACTAACATAAATCTTTGTGGCACTCAGCTGGGTTTGATTGCCATTATCCTCTCCCTTGCTGTTAGAATTTGATATCAATCCTCAGGACTTTCATTAAATATCTTTTTCAGTTCAATTTGACATACCATATTCATGGAAATCGCATTCGTAACTCTTTGTTGTTTTCATAAAGATAAAGCAGTGATTCAAACTTGCAGAATAAAGATTTATTCCACTTTCCTGGATTGATAAAGAAAGTTTTAAATAGAGATTTATTTTTAAATTGAATGAGGATCACATGGCTTTATTTTCCAGACATGATATGCTGAGAAACTGTTTATGATAATCATGTCAAGACGAAACAAACACAGACATATTGATGCAGAAAGAACTGTTGCCGAGGCCATGAAACAGGTACCGGTATGCTGTGTGCACTGCACATGTATGTGTGTGTTTATCTTAATGTTGTGTGTACTATATGTGTTTATCGTTAATGTTCTGTTTACTGCGCATTTAATGTATATCTGTCTGTGCATCGGTGAAAGAAATTTAAAGTATTATCTGAAATATTTAGTAAATATATTTTATAACAAAAAGTCTGAAAATAACCATTGTAGAAAAAAGCATTTAACACACAAAACAAAATCTGAATACCTTAATGGATATGCAAATGTGTGTAATTCTGATGAAGGCTTGCTATAAGTGTACTGTGCTTTCAATATTTGTGAGCACCACATTTTCTACTAGACTAGTGTAACTGAATGGAGCAACCCCTCATCTTCGCTAACATGTTTTGATTTTAATTCCAGACCCTTGATTTTTTTTCTTCTAATGATGATGCCTGTATTCATTTGTTTTACATTTTGGTTTTGTTTGTTGTCAGGTGGAACGGGCAATGAAGCATGTTAAAGTGGCCACCCGAGGGATGGATGACATAGATTTAGGGGACAGTCCGGGGGCTGGGATTACTCACGAAGATGATGACACTGAAGGTATGTTGGTAACAAGTATCTGGATACAGGTACAAATGTACATTTGTTAACTTAGTGTCAGGTGTATGATAAGTTTTATTTCACATTGGGGATATTTCTTCATAATACCCAAAGCAATGCAAATCAATCATGATATGCTTTCTCAGAACATTTACCTGTTGATATGTGTAAAGTTATAATCGCAGCTTTGAAAACAATTTATGATATCTTCTTTTAGAGAATGCAGATAGACATGTACCCTCTTGTATTTTCAAATATGAAATTTATTTCTTAATTTAATCCAAACACAGTTTGATATCGTTATAAGTAGTCTTCAGTCTGAGATGGTAACATTAGTAATGATCCTCTGTAGTACCATAAAAAGTC